>NC_048224.1:84271449-84291756 GCF_002007445.2 Ailuropoda melanoleuca | reverse complement strand
AAGAGAAGGGCCATATGCACCCCAATGTCCATAGCAGCATTGTCCACAATAGCTAAATCGTGGAAGGAGCCGAGATGCCCTTCAACAGATGACTGGATTAAGAAGCTGTGGTCCATATATACAATGGAATATTACTCAGCTATCAGAAAGACCGATTTCTCAACATTTGCTGCAACATGGGCGGCACTGGAGGAGATAATGCTAAGTGAAATAAGTCAAGCAGAGAAAGAATTATCATATGGTTTCTCTCATCTATGGAACATAAGAACTAGGAAGATCAGGATAAAGAAAGGGGGGCTAATCAGAGGGGGAGTGAAGCATGAGAGACTATGGACTCTAAGAAACAAACTGAGGGCTTCAGAGGGGAGGGGGGTGGGAATGGGATAGGCTGGTGATGGGTAGTAAGGAAGGCACGTATTGCATGGTGCACTGGCTGTTATACGCAACTAATGAATCATCGACTTGTACATCAAAAACCAGGGATGTACTGTATGGTGACTAACATAATAAAAAAATATTAAAAAATAAAATTAAATAAATAAATACAGTGGTTCACAGTAGGTGTCCTTAGGAAGGTACTACTTGAACAAAATATAACAGATCATTGGTAAATGCTGTGCCTCAAAAACTGACAAAAAAAAAAAAATTCCATCCATGATACCAAAGAATCTATCATCTGAGGTTCTAGAAAACACCAGATTCCAAAACTTTAGGCTTCTAGAGTAAAAGCACCATGGAGAGATAGCTGGCATTGCCTAAAATCTGTAGGTCCACTTATTGCTATTGTACCAACAAGAAGCACATGAAACAGCAGACAGCAGAGTTGAGTGGGCGCTGCCTATTTCTCTTCTTTGCCACCTTCCTTTCACTCTCACCCCCTCCACCCCCTCACCCCCTACAGACTCCCTTTCTGTTTGTAGCCTGTGATTTGGCTATCATGTTACACATTCCCAGATTTGAGTTCCAAATAACCAAGTCTTCTAGACCTGATTTTTGCTGTTAATCAAAATTCTTAAACTAAACTCACTGTTGTCAACAAGGATTTTTTTAATCCAGGGCTTATAGCAAGGAGAGAGGCATAGCTTTCTGCGCGATTAGACATTTATGCATTATGCAAGTCAGTAAAGATGTAAGTAGGTGTCCAAGTGCAGAAGAAAACAGAGTACAAACTTCAAGAGCGGTGAAAAACACCCGAGATGCATCTATTATAGAATTAGCCAGAAATTAGCTTGATAGGCATCAGCCCATGTGCAGAGGCTAGATGCAGAAGTAGCCAAAAGCCCTCCCGGAGCTGGATCCACACCAGCCAACAGAGAACTGGGGAAATGCTAATACATCTGTGAAGAACGTAATTTAGCAACCTCAGAGACCGTATCTCTAATTGTAATTCACACTCAAGTTGACTTTTATAGGCAATGTTTTTAAACAAGGAGAAATTAAATAAAAAATAGAGACAGGAAAAAGGAAAGGATTTATGTTAAATTGCTCTCCTCTTAAACTTTCATGGGAATGGAACATTTCAGTCATTTCTAAAGAGTTGAAGGATGTAACTAAAAGCAACACAGTTCGGTACTTGGACATGTTCTGAAACAACAATGGTTGTTCTTAAATGACATCTAATCTTTTGACAGATCTATCCCCAAATCCTTCAGCTAGCACCCAGTGACTTGATATAATTAAACTATTTCTGATGAAATGAATTGAAGGACTCAGAGGAGAGATAAAGCCACATACAAAGCCACCATTGCAGTTTAATCTATGCTTTGTTCTGTTTGGGAACTTCACAGTGCCAAGTGGTTAAAAAGAGAGCTATTTTTTTTTTTTTACAAAGGGAGAAGATCTTGAGGCTAAGAGGGCTGGAGAGTGAGGGAAACAGGCAATGTAGCATGCACCTCCAGAATGGCCTTTTAAAAACGTAAATGAGATCATGTCATTTCTTACCTTAACACCTTCCAGTTGTCTCCCTTCCAAACTCATGATGGCCTTTCCTTCCTCTCCCTTGCTCATCACTCTCCTGCCAAGCTGTCTTCTTGCTAGTCAAACAGGCTGAACTCCTCCCACCCCAGGGCCTTTGCATATTCTTCCTTCTGTCTGGTTCATCCCCTCCCTTCTTCACACTTAGCATTTGGCGTCTGCCTGAATGTCACTTTTTCCAGGAGATTTTTGCTTCCCCTTCATTTCTGAGCACGAGCTTCCATTCCCTTCTCCAGTTCACACACTCTCTAACCTACCTTTGTTTTATTTCTACACAACATATCTCTATCTGAAATTATATGGATTTTTTACCTATTTTCTACCTCCCTGACTACAATATAAGCAGAAATTGAGGTGCCACATTACCCTTGGAAAAACTAGGAAATAATAAAGAGGATTAAGTACTCAGAGCAGCAAGGATGGGCTAAGGAAAAAATTAGTACGTACATTAATTTAAAACAGTCACTTATTTAAGACAGAAAAAGAAAACACATTTCAGAAGCTGTAGAAATGTCCTGGAGGAAGTACACATAAAGGATAAAAATAAATGGTCAAATAAGGGAAAGTTACTAATTAGTACCTATGAGATTTTCTTTCTTTTCATTCTAACTGGGATTTGCAATTTATAAATAAGAGTTACCAATGCCTAAGTAAATTATAGAGTTGGAAGAGAGAGAGAAGTGAAAATAAGCAGGAATCCACCTATCAGACAACAGTTAAAGTCTATATCCAATATTGTGAAATATTAAGTGTATTAATATCTAGACTTTTCAAGTTGAATAAAATCTAGTATCCAGCACTCTGGGACATTGTTGCTTCACAACCTTGGGAGTTCCCGGGGCAGGGGGGGTGCGGGGGAGGGATAGAAGTTGGTTCCTGGCCCCGAGGGCAAGGAGAGCCTGAAGAGGGGCAGGCCACTCCAGACTGGTAGGTGGCCCTCTCTATAAGCAAGGGAACTTACTTCCAAGGCTTGTCTTGGGCAACCACAAGATGAGTAGATGTCCACACCTGTCTGCCAAAATCTTGAAAGTTTATATAGAGACCTGCATGCGTTTCAGTCACGTATTTAGCCTGGACAGTCTCAACTCCCGTGGCTCTCCCAAGGCGGCGTCCCTGAAAATGGCTCCGGCTGGGGGAAGGGCCACGGGCGGAAGGTGAGTTCCAAGGATTGGGAACAGGTGAGGAGAGCAGCTCAGAGGTCAGCCAGTGGTCATGTCCTCTTGATGACCCCCCCTCCAACATACATTTATTAGTGTGATTGTAAAATGTTGCAACATTTTTTTTGTATTCACAAATGCGAAAATCTTTGTTTAAAACCGTATGGGAACCTATTCTATCAGAAAGTTTATTCTTTTTTGTTGTTTTGACTATAGTTAACAATGTTACATTAGTTTCAGGTGTACAACATAGTGATTCAACAACTCTTTACTATGCTATTCTGACCACAAGTGTAGCTAACAATGGTGCAGTTTTTGAATAACATGGCCATAGACATCTATCAATTCCACTTTTGAGAATTTATTTCACAGATACACACATTTGCACAAAGATGTAAGGAAGTGGCTTGCAGGATTAATTGTAATATCAAACAATGGGAAGCTACAAAAAGGTCCATCATTTAGCCGGTTAATAAGTTGTGATGATTCCTAATGGAAGATGTAATAATTAGAAGAGGTCAGATAGAAATGTAATGGAATTATATCAAAAATAAATTGCATACTTTTCCAAACTGCTTTTTTTTTAAGCAGAGTGAAACTTGTAAAATAAAGACTGAATATGCAGGTAGCTGTGCATATAGAAAATGTCTGAGGGGCTCCTGGGTGGCTCAGTCGTTAAGCGTCTAAGTTCGGTTCAGGGCATGATCCCAGAGTCCTGGGATTGAGCCCTGCATCGGGTTCCCTGCTCCCCTGGGAGCCTGTTTCTTCCTCTCCCACTCCCCCTGCTTGTGTTTCCTCTCTCACTGGCTGTCTCTCTGTCAAATAAATAAATAAAATCAAGAAAGAAAAGAAAGAAGAAAAGAAAGAAAAGAAAAGAAAAGAAAAGAAAAGAAAAGAAAAGAAAAGAAAAGAAAAGAAAAGAAAAAAGAAAATGTCTGAAAGAAAACATGGAATAAATTAATGGGTTTGATTCTTCTGGGCAGAAGGACTAGAATGTGAAGAACTTTGCTTTTCACTATAGATCTTTCTGCATCGTTTGGAACTGTTTACCATAAATATTATTTTATAATAGAATACTAGCTAATAGAAAAAGGAAAGAGAATAGCAGGCAATTGTGTGTAATCTAACTCCTGCTTAGCTCCTGTGTTGCCATTTACCTTCTTCCACACCCTCACCTCTTAACAAAAAATTCACTCTTTTCTTTCCAGCTTTATTGAGATATAATTGACATATAACATTGTATAAGCTTAAGGTATACATTATTATTTAATACATGTATATTGCAAAATGATTACCACAATAAACTTAATCCATCCCATCACCTGACGTAATTACTTTTTTCTGCAATTCTACTTCTGGGTCTATCTCAAAAAAATGAAATCACTATCTTGAAGAAAAATCTGCACCCCTATGTTCATTGCGGCATTATTTCCTATAGTCAACACATGGAAACACCTAAGTGTCTGCCGACTGATGAATGGATACAGAAGATGTGGTTTATATATACAATAGACTATTATTTAGCCAGGAGAAAGAAGGAAATCTTGTCATTTGTGACAACATGGATGGACTGTGAGGGCATTAGGCTAAGTGAAATAAGTCAGAGAGAGAGAGATAAATGCTGTATCATAGAATCTAAAAAAGTCAAACTCATACAAACAGTAGGATGGTGGCTGCTGGGGACTTGAGGATAGGAGAAATGGGGAGATGTTGGTGAAAGGGTACAAACTTCCAGTTATGAGTAAGTTCTTGAGATCTAATGTACAGCATAGTTACTATAATTAACAATACTGTATCATATACTTCAAAGTTGCTAGGAGAGTAAATCCTAAAGGTTCTCTGCATACACCCTTCACTGGGACAGAAACATCAGCTGTCCATCCAGACACTCATGGGACAGCAAACTCTAATCATCCCTTTGAGACTATGCACCGTACAAACTCATTTTAGCAGTCATCCCTGATCTCAGAAAGCTGAGCTGATGTGCCCTCTTCATATGCACTTTCCATCTATGCCTGACTGACCCACAACACTGCTTACCCCACTAGAAGTTGTGGTTAATTCACTATTCTGCAATCAGGAGAATCCCCATACGCACAGCTCTTCCTTGATGGAGTTAAGATTTGCGTCCCAAACTTCAGACACTTCTCTACAGATATTTTTAGGAACATCCTGTGTAAGAGGGAATACTGTCTAGTATTTACAGTTGAAATTGCCTATGAGCCCTTTAAAGCAAGGATCATGTCTCTATAATCCCCAAATCTATCCATACCAGTCACAAAGTATGCTCTGGATAAGTACTGGTAAAAGGAAGACTGAAAGCTCATGCTGAAAAAAATCTGAAAAACTGCTTATTTACATTTTAAAGAAGAATCTTTAAAAAGCTCTTTCAAATGAAATGTGCTAGTCCCTCAAAGAGAGCTGCCTGTTCGTGGGGCAGATGTGGCCTCCTTCACATGAGCTTAGTGCTAATCCCAGAGCCTGGGCTTAAGGAGAGACTACAGAGCAAGTCTAGAGACTGTGTTCTCTTTAACTTAGGTGGCCCCAGGACATTTGATTGAATGAATATCTAGGCACATAGGCCTCAGGGTAGAAGTCTCAAGTTAGCAGGAATTCCCAAGGTGTCCATATGATTAAAAGTCACAAAAGGCCCTCAAATGAATACGGGAGGAAATAGCTCATTAGAAAAGATAGTCTAGGTAGTATTGGCTGTCATCCTTGAATCTTCTTTTATTCTACTTATTCAATGATTCACTGAGTTCTTTTGACTTTTTTCCCTCCTAATTTTTAGATATGCCCCTCCCCCTTCACCCCGCCTCCTTACCAAGACTTCGTAAGTGTCCTTGTGATCAGGACCTGCGGAACACTCCACAGCCTCTTCTCTTGCAATTCCCCGCCTTGCCTTCATCCGCTCTTCCACTCATTCAACAATCATGACTAATCACAAAGGATGTGCTCTGGGCCCCACAGAGAGCTGAGTCTATAACAACAAGATAAGTAATGTCTTTGCCCTCAGGAGCGATATATTTCAACCACTGCAAACTTTCTCCAACTCAAGCTACTTGTGGGCCAGCTGCCTAAAATTCCCTCCATCTGGCTAACTCATATTTGTTTCATGCCTCACCTTCTCCAGGATACTTTCCAGGATTCCCACATGCTGTATTAAGTGCCCCTGTGCTGCATTTCTAAGGTGTCTCCTCGATCTGGCAGAAAACAAGTGGCACACTCAGGGTACCCAGGGAGGCCCTTGATAAAGGAACTGTTTACAAAATGTGGCCAGAGTCAAGAGACACTAAAGGACAGTGGAACACCCTGAGGCTAGTAACACCAGGGAGCTGTCGCCTCCTCCTGGAACTGGAGCAGCAGAGGAAAGAGGCAGTTACCAAAACCTTGAGAAAGCAGTGAAATTATAGGGGAGGACCACTAAAGCATGGTCTTGAGTAAAAGAACTCATATAACCTGTGATAACCAGCAGGGAGGATCCTGCTTGAGTAAAGTGATGGTCTTGAGTAAAAGAACTCATATAACCTGTGATAACCAGCAGGGAGGATCCAAGGAATAAATACCCTAACCTGATGGTCCTCCCTCCCTCCAATCTCTTGCTAGGGTTTTTCTTTGACCAAACCCAACCTGGAGCCAGAGGGTAGGGGACCCTCTGACTGAGTCATGGGGCTCAAAGCATGATGGAAAAGGGAAGAGAGTAGAACTGGAAGGGCAAACAGAAAACGTCCAACACAACTTCACTCACTGCTCTCTCAAGTGAACTGCGACTTTCATGGAGGAAGACCCAGGCTTCTTTGATGTTGGAATTGAAGAGGTATGCATAAGTTCATTGGCCACATGAATAATATTAGAGTTTTCTTCCAAGTTCCTTTAATCCTTTCACCTTTTTTCTACTCTCAAGAGAAAAAAAAATGAAAGCCACTAAAATGCGGCTCTGCTCTAGCCTTCACAGGAAAACCCTCCAGCTGTGCTTCAATGGGGCTGAATATACTGAGCAATTTTTTTTTTTAAGTAGATATGACCCTCTCTGGGCCACAGAGGGACTATGTGCTTACACTGCCTATTCTGATAAGCATTCCCAAGCCCTAGAAGCCCAAAGGTCACCCCACTGGGACTTATCTGATATCAGAAGAATTCTGGGGACCTCCATCCGCAGCCTACCTGCCCCAGTGTGGCCAGAGCTCCAGTGTCAGCCACCTGGGCCACAAACATCCTCGCTCCCCTCACAGACAAGAAAGGGACTGGGTGTTGTCAGCCTGTTTTCAAGGCAGTTTTGGAAACAGCACATAATGAAAACCTGTTACAATAAAATGCTGAAATCTTTGATCCCTCAGGAGGAAATCAAAGGACATGCTCGCTGTTGGCATATTTGATAGTCACCCGGCTCCTTCTTGAGGCCAGCAGCGTGGGTACGAATCAGGATGAGATGTGAGCTCATCTAATTGCGGAAGGCATACGCCACACCACAAGTTCAGCTTGTTCCATTTAAGCTCATCGTTTTTTACCAAGTCGGCTGTTTTTCCTCTCCAGTTATGCTTAATTTAACCAGAGATTAGAATTCTGAGCCCTCTGGGAGTAAGAAACGAACTCTCCTCCACCAGGTTGTTTCAGCTAAGGGAGCCGAAGTAAAAGGAGCACGTTTTTTCCCAGGGTCTCCCATAGCTCAAGAAAACTGAATCACATTCTGTCCTTTGGCATCTTCTTAAAAATGCCTTCAGAAGCTTCCCGGAGCTTAGCCCCAAAATCTAATCTGAAGTTTAGATATGCTTAGTTTTTGCCTCCGCCCCAGGGTGCAGTGTAAGGGCTTTACCAAGCCCCCAGTGGGGGTTGAGAGCATTTCTGTAAGGCAGCCTCCTTGCAGACGTGGCCTTTTCAGACCTGAGGCTCTCTCTTTAGCAATTATTTTGATTTTTGTAATGACCCACATGCCTGATGCTAATAATCACTCAGTGTGTGCTCCACCCACATAACGATCTCTCCAATTCAGGATTCTAAGCCTCCTTTATGTTCTAGATGAAAAGCTACCCATTGGTGTGAGTTAAAACCATGCTGATTCACTTCAATAGACCTGAATCAAGTGCTTTCCGTGTACAAGACATTTACTGCGCATTTGGGGGAAGTACACAGAAGAATAAAACACAGCCCCTTGCTTCAGAAAATTTACAAATGACTTGGGTTAAGCAAGAGAGGCACAGATACTGTGGAAGAGGTAAGTGGCTAAGAGAGGGGCCAGAAGGAAGTGGTATTTCAGCGTAAGAAGAGGAGAGGTCCCTTCCAGCTGGAGCATCTCATGAGGGGCTTCCCAGGGAAGGGAGAATTTTCTATGGTCCCCAGAAGAGTGTGGTCAAATTCCAGGAACAGAAACCACTGTAAGCGGAGACATCATTGGCATCTTGAACAAAAGTCTCCTCTACTAACCTGATTCAGTCATCCATTTGTTCATGCAATAAGCATTAATTACATGCCTACTAGGGATTTAAAGACAAGAGTAAGTCCTTCTACTACTAGTCACAGACTGGAAGGGAAGAAGAGGTCAACAGTAGCTGCTATACTAAAGGATAAGTGCAATCATAGAAATTCAGCCCATGGTGGCCAAGAGAGATCCCCTCTAAGTGGGTAGTGAATTCTTCACAGAGGAAGACATTTGAATTGGGTCTGGAAGAATGAGTATGTGCTTGATAAATAGGCAAAGGGGCAAGGGCATTCTTGGCAGAAGGAAACGACACAGGAAATGACATGGGCCACCAGGGAACTGCAAGTCATCTAGTCTGGCTAGAATACAAGTTTCATGAAAGGGAATGGCAAGAAAATGAGGTGAGAGGGTCAGGCATTAACCTAATCCATTAGTCCTCTTTTGATGGCCTAGGAGTTTTGGGTTTTACCTGTGAGATAAGAGCTTTAGGGAATGGTTTTAAGGAAAGCAGTAACAGGATCTGACTTGCATTTAGAAGAACCCAAGCAGCTCTAGAGAGGAAAAAGTGTGTATTCTGGGAAGGGAAAAGTGGGTTAGGAGAGAATTGCATGGGACAGGCAGGAGGTGATAGGAGCCCAAGTGGTGGTACCTGCTGTGAAAATAGACAAAGGAAAGAAAGAATTAACAAGGTGCAAAGATTCTTCAAGAAGGTCAAGTAAAGTGGGCACTCAGAGATGCCCAGTGGATTTGGAAATTAAGAGGTCTTTAGTAACCTGAGCTCAAGTAGGCTGGCTTTCCCTCCCCCACATTTTAAAAAGTATTTTTGAGCTTTTTGTTAAAGTATATAACATGTATACCGAAAAGTACACAAGTTTATAGTGTGAATACATTCACATAACCAGATTAAGAAATAAGAAATCACCAGTACCCCCAAAACCTCCCCTTGTCCCCTTGCCCCCCAAGGGTAAATCTTAGCCTGACTTCTAACACCATACATTAGCTTTTCTTTTTTTTTTTAACCTTTTCAAAAAAATTTTATTTGCTAATTGAAGTATAAACATATATTAGTTTCAGGTGTACAATATACTGATTCAACAATTCTGTACATTAGTCAGTGCTCATCACAATAAGTGTACTCTTAATTCCCTTTATCTATTTCACCCATCCTCCCACCCACCTCCCCTCTGGCAATGACCAGTTTCTTCTCTGTATTTAAGAGCATCTTTGTTTCTTTTTCCTTTGTTCATTTGTTTTGTTTTGTAAATTCCGCATGAGAGAAATCATTATGGTATTTGTCTTTCTCTGACTTATTTCACGTAGCATTATACCCTCTAGGTCCATTCATGTTGTTGCAAATGGCAAAATCTCATTATTTTTATGGCCATTTAATTATATATATATATTATATATATATATATACACACACACACTTATATATATACATACCAGATTTTATATATATATATATACACACATATATGTATATACATATATATATAATTTATTTTAGTTGTTTTTTATAAATCTGGCTAAAGATTTATCAATTTTATTGATATTTTCAAAGAATCAGCTCCTGGTCATTGATCTGTTTTATTGGGTTTTTTTAGTCTTTAGTTTTCATTTATTTCTGCTCTAATATTGATTAGTTCCTTCCTTCTACTGGCTTTGGCCTTTGTTCTCTTTCTAGCTCCTTTAGGGAGCTTTTGTGTTTGAGATTTTCTTATTTCTTGAAGTAGGCCTGCATTGCTATAAACTTCCCTCTTAGGATAGCTTTTGCTACATCCCAAAGATTTTGGACTGTTGTGTTTTCATTTTCCTCTGTCTCCATGTATTTTTTGATGTCCTCTTTGATTTCTTGGCTGACACATTCATCATTTAGTAGCATGTTATTTAACCGCCACATATTTGTGTTCTTTCCAGATTTTTTTCTTGTGGTTGATTTCTAGTTTTATACTACCATGGTAGGAAAAGATGCATGATAGGATTTCATTCTATTTGAATTTATTAGGACTTGTTTTGTGGCCTAATATGTGATCTATCCTAGAGAATGTTCCATGTGTACTTGAAAAGAATGTATTCAACTGGTTTTGGATGGACTGTTCTGAGTATACGTTAGGTTCACCTAGTCTAATGTGACATTCAAACCACTGTTTCCTTGTTGATTTTCTGTCTGAATGATCTGTCCATTGATGTAAGTGCTGTAGTAAAGTCCTCTACTATTATTGTATTACTGTCAATTTCTTCCTTTACGTCTGTTAATAGTTGCTTATGTATTTAGGTGCTTGTGTTTGATGCATATATTTTTACAATTGTTATATCATCTTGTTGGATTGTTCCCTTTATCATTACATAGTGTCCCTCTCTGTCTCTTGTTATAGTCTTTGTTTTAAAGTCTATTCTGTCTCCTTCTGGCAACCATCAGTTTGTTCTGTGTATTTATGAGTCTGTTTTTCCTTTTTGTTGGTTTGGTTTAGTTTTTAGATTCCACATACAAGTGAAATCATATGGTATTTGTTGTTCTCTCTCTGACTTACTTCATTTAGCATATCTTCTAGGTCCATCCATGTTGTCACTAATGGCAAAATATCATTTGTTTTTATGAGTTCAAGCAGTTTTGATAAAATTATGGGGAACAGAAGCCTGGGGAATGGCTGGAAGGTGAGGAAGTGGCTGCAATGAACACAGACCTCCCCTTCAAGGAGGTTGACTATGAAGGGAGCAAAATGGTAATGGGTGATATGCACCTAGGGTTGGAGTGAATATATTAAGATGATAGATATTTTAGCATGTCTCTTTTTTTAAAAGAATCTAGTGGAGAGAAGTGTTTAAAAAATAAAGTCAAAACCCTAAGTCCCTAGCTCTATTTAGAAAGAGGAAAGGGATGACTTTAAAACTACACTTCTCAAACTTTAATAATGTGCATGCAACTCTGGGGCTCCTGTTAAAATGAAGATTCTGATTCAGCAAGTATGGGATGGAATCTAAAATTCTGCATTTCTAACAGAATCCAGGTGATGTCAGTGTTACTGGTGTAAAAATTACGTATCAATGAGCAAGACCTTAGCAAGTAGGAGGGCCCCTTCAATAGGATAAAGATAAAAATTCTCCCCAAATTAACTTATAAATTCAGAGCAATTCTACTCAAAATCCTAACAGGATTTTTCATGAAATTTGATCCTGAAATTCACTTTGAAAGAATAAAAGGCCAAAAATAGCCAAGACAATTTGAAGAAAATAAATAACAATGAGTCACTCACCCTTGATACCTTGCCAGATATTAAGACGAACTGCAAAGCTATAAAAGTTGAAGTGTGGTGTGGGAACAAGGAGAATCACATAGACCAATAAATACAATAAAATGTGCTCAGACAAAATGTCCTCCATGTGAAAAGTGAAAAAATTACATACTAATTTTATGCCACACAAAAAAGTCAATGCAAGTAGATCAAAGAACAAATTTTTTTTAAAAAGCAAAACTAAACTTAGAGAAAATATAGAATATTTTCATAACTTTGTGGGAGGAGGTTTCTTATACAAGATATAAAAAAGTAAAAACTCATAAAGGAAAAAAGTTGATCAATTAGGCTTCCAGAATATTTAAAGCTTCTCTGTGACAGAAAACAGCATAGAGTTAAAAGAGAAGCCAAAGTATAGGAAAAGATTTGAGATACATGTAGTGACAATGGATTAGTATATATATGTATACTGATATATATACCCCTTACCATAAGACAAAAAACCCAATAGGGAAAAAATGTAAAAGAAGAAACTCAAACAGCCAATATATAATTTTTTAATGACCATCCTGATTAATAAGCAGGAAAATGCAAATTAGTTAAACCAAAATCATATTACACCATCAGATGGCGGGGGGGAATGTTAATAACAGCTGGCAAGGTTATGGGGAAAAGTACAGTACCAGTATATGTGAAGATCAAATTTAACCTAATAAATTTAAATAGGAGCATCCCCTACTTTCCAGCCATTCCACTTCTAAGATTATGCCCTACAGAGATTCTTGCACATGAGCCCAAAGAGACATAAAAATCTTTTTTGCCTCAATGTCTATATTAAAAACAAAGTAGACATAAACTACCTATTACCCAATAGGGCAATAGATAAACTATAATTTATTCATACAATAAAATGTGAATGACTCAATTAGATCTTTCTGTTTCATCTTGAATCTGTCTCAAAAATACAAAATCAGGAAAAAAACAATGTCCAAAATTATACATAAATGAATTTTTTGTATCAATGTTATGTAACCAAAATGTGTGAGTGATAGATACCAACTCATAAATAGTTATTTCTTCTGGAGAGAAAGGGGAAATGTATCCATCAAGTCCCCACCAGAAAGACAAAAGCCTAACAGTTGTTAGAACAAAGAGAATTTAATATAGGAAATTAAACAGGTATTGGGAAATTGATTCAGAAAACAAGAAGCGAACCCTGAGGTAATATAGAAATAGGGTTGGTTTTTTTGTTTTTTGTTTTTTTGCCTTTTGATGAGAGAATTTAAATCTTTATTTTGTATGTTTCAGACTATTGGAAATTTTTTGCAACAAGCAGATATAATATTTAGAAGAAAAATAATAATATATTATCACACTTAAAAAAAAATAAAAACCCTGAAAACCAAACTACAGTCAAAGCCTTCTAGTTTGGATTAGAAATGGACTGGCTAATATATATTTGTTTATTTTTATATATGTAAATAAACAACACCCACAGTCATTACCTCAAAGGAAGACAACACATGTATTTGGAGTAAAAGTAAAGCAAACCACTCACTGATTTCCGGCTGCATTCTGGTGACCATGACCTTCAAATGTACAGTATCACAGACTGATAGAGATAACCTGATTTTTCCAAAGCCAGATATACATTGGCAATCATTTTCTTATTAGGCCAGACATTTAGCTTTGTTTCGTGTGTGTGTGTGTGTGTGTGTGTGTGTGTGTGTAAAAGACAGTAAATTTTATTTTTTTCATCTTTATATTTTTATATTACTTTATTTTATAGTTCAAATTCAATTAATTAACATGTGATGCATTATTAGTTTCAGAGGTAGAGGTCAGTGACTCATCAGTCTTATGTAATACCTGTGCTCAAGCAGTACAGAAATGGTGATGGCAGGAAACTCCCCCTGCTGTTCCTGGGGTGAGGGAGTGAAGGAAGAGATGGGCTGTTAGAACTCGGAGATTTACAAGTGAGGTCCTGCAGGTCTGGAACCCAGATCGCTGAGGAGATTCACTGCTCAGCTGGTGCTGATACCTCAGGGACTCAGACTTAAGGGAAAGGGGGCTGACTAGCCAGTCCTGGTGTCTCTGAGGTGCCATGAAAGTTCCAGGAGGGAGGGGTAAGCAGCACACAGAAGCCAACCACTGCTAGGGCCAATTGCAGCTGTCAGTTTGCAGTAGCACTACCAAGAGGACCCTGGCAGGAAAAGCACATCCCTCTTCCCTCCTCTGGCCTTCCCATCTCCCTCCTCCACCCACTACTGGGAGAAGGTAAAAGGGATCCAATGGCAAAGGAGAGGGAGGTCAACAAAGTCCCAGCCCTAGCATGACAACAGAGTACAGAGTTATGGGTTTGGATCTGGGGGACAAAACTTTATCAGCTAGCACAGAGGGGTACAGCTTGGGGGAGTGGGGCTTTCACTGTAACCCGTTAAGAAAACTCTGAAGCAAATAGGATATCTGTTAAATTTGGGTGATGGGTATACAGATGCCTATACTTTTGTGTATATTTAAAACATAATTAATTTTTAATGAAATTAAAGCTTATGGACCCCAAATTGACAATTAGCCAAACACCTGTGACAGAGGCATGGATGAAGAGAAGGGGAGGGAAGGCAGAAGGTGCTGGCTTCTTTTCATGGGGTCTAGACTAGATGGTAGGATAGACACAGGAAGGGATCAATGAACTGGAAAGGAAAATAAAAAAGAGGAACTGAGGGAATTAAAGGCTTTTTTGGCATACAGAACATATTTTGTATGAGTATGGAAGTAAAAAAACAGGAAGGACAGGAAAGTAGGGTTGGGTGTCAATATTGACATTTAAGACATCAGAGATTGGGCAGTTCCAATGCTACCAATTTTCCAGCTTTGAAAGTGGCTTGAATCTAGCACATCATTAATTGGAATATGCTATGCACCATTATTTTATGAAGCACTAAGAAAGAAAAAAATGAAGATAGTTATGCTATAACATGATATATTCTTATCACAACTTTTTATCAAAAAACCATTTTAGGGAAAGAGAGGAAAAAATGAAACAAGACAAAACCAGAGAGGAAGACAAACAATAAGAGACATCTTTCTTAGGAAACAAACTGAGGGTTGCTGGAGTGGAGGGGGGTGGGAGGGATGGGGTGGCTGGGTGATGGACATTGGGGAGGGTACGTGCTATGGTGAGCACTGTGAATTGTGTAAGACTGATGAATCACAGACCTGTACCCCTGAAACAAATAATACATTATATGTTAATTTTTAAAAAACCCTTTTAGGTTTCAGATGCAAATTTTTTTCATATATCACTCCTGCACACTTAAAAGGAAAATGTATATATATATAATATAGATGTTGTATTAAGGTTAAGAATAAGCAGCTATAATAAAGAGACAAAAATGCAGTGGATGAAATAGACATTTGTCCCTCTCATACTTTATAGTATGGAGCTTGGAGGTGCAAGCTGGCAGGGCAGCTATATTTTGTAAAGACATCTTTGGATCTAGGTTCCCCTATCTTGTGGGTCTGCCATCCCCTAGGGGTGTTGTCTTCATCTGCACCATAAAAACAGTCATCCCTAGGTCCAGGACCCATCTCCCCAAAAGAAGGGGAAGGAGGAGAAAGAATCTATGGTAGGCAATTTCCTCACACATCACCTCTCCTTACATTCTGTTGGAGAGAATTTAGCCATGAGACCATGCTTAGCTATGAAGAAGGAGGAGAAATGTGGTCTCTCACTGGGCAACCAGGTGCCCATGAGGAAGGAAGGGAAGATTTTGGAGGACAGCAGATGCTCAGAAAGACTACATGAATTTCCTAAGGGCACTTAGCTAATGAGTCAGAACTCAAACCCAGCCTTTCAACTCCAGACCTAGGGTTGCTTTTCCTATACCAGAACATCTTCATGATGAAAATGTCAGAGGCTCCTTAAATAGCATTCCTACAGAGCAACTCAAACAACTAAATTTAGAGAGACTAAAGCCAATCCCATTTAGATTAAGGAAAGATGAGCAGCCTGGGAAACATGTCCACTCTAGATGGCAACAACAGCCCCTAATGATCAGTTTTTCTCAGATGGGTCCCAGGAAAGATGACAAGTGACATAGTCACCTCCAAATCATACAAGGGTTAATTACATTATCATTGACTTATCCAGATCCTTTGCTTTTTTGCACCATTTGGAATGCCAGCTTTTCCATCATTTCTGTTTTCTCTGCACGTCTGTGGCTCTTCTAAAAATTTGCTAGTAGATGGGACTGAAAAGGAACAGCTTAACTGAACAGCTGTTAGTCAGCAACACGCGGCACCTGAGAACAACATTGTGACATTTTTAGAGAGGGAGATTGGAGGTAAAGTGAGAGAGAGAAGACTCTGGAGCCCTCAGGCTAGCATTAAATGAAAAAAGATTTGAGGTACACTAAGACCATGTAAATATTTAATGGTAGTTAACATATGGAGACCAGTAAGGAGTAGGCACTGAGATATGTCCAGTGAGAACTCTACAGAGGGAAAAGCAAGATGAATGTATGGTCATTAATAGGACCCTTCATCTTTACTCTTCACTGGGTCCTGACCCTCTTGGATCACTGCAGCTGCTGTGCCCCAGGCTTGTTCACTTGCTCTCTCTCTCTCTCTCTAGGCGTCATTTCCCTGGCTCCCAGAACTGACTGAAATGACCCCTGTCATCACAGCATGACACTCCAGAGAAAAAATGTCACCAGTCCTGACATGACATTTCATCCAATAACAGAGCAGTTTTGCATGGATATGACACTTGACATGGTACAAAGTTTACATGGTGCTCAGTGCAGCACTGGCCAGGTGTCTTGCACAGACATGACCCTCTCCCTTCCGGGAGTCACCTCCACTTCAGGGTCTTTTCAAGGTCAGGAATAAGAACTTAGTGACTAATGCCACTCCATCCAATCTACAGATGGAAAAATAGAGACCCAGAGTGGCAGAATAGCTGGGCTTAACTCTTAGAGTGGACAGCCTAGAGCAGTGCTTCTCAAACTCTGATGTGCACATGAATTGGCTGAGATTCCAGATTTGGCACTTCTAACAAGCTCCTAGGGTTTGCTGCCCTGGTCCTTATTCTTCATGTATCACCCCTCATTGTACCGACTTCTCAGTCTGTTGAATGGAGTCATAGAACTTGTATTTCAATTCTGTGATCAAATGTACTTTATAAATTTCTTTAAATATGAGATGACATGTGAAATCATTCTAGAGTTAGGAATATAGTACTTTTTTTTATGTTCAGTTAGCCAGCATATAGAACATCATTAGTTTCTGATGTAGTTTTCAACGATTCATTTGGTTGCATATAATACCCAGTGCTCATTGCAACATGTGCCCTCCTTAACACCCATCACCCAGCTACCTCATCCCCTCACCCCCTCCCTTCTGTAACCTTCAGTTTGTTTCCCAGAGTCTAGAGTCTCATACTTAACATTCTGGTGTTAAGTATCCAAAGTTTTCCATTCACCCTGGCTTTCCTCAACCATTTAGTGAGTTTTATAAAGATGTTTACTTCTAGGCCTAACATACATTCTGATAACCTGAAGCTAATTTCTTTTGCCTTCATTTTCCTTAGGAAACTCTTACTCATATCAGTGAAAGTTTATTTTTAAATGGGGGGGAATAGAAGAAAATTCTCCTTTGGGATTAATATCCCATTTTACAGTTTCGAGTTTTAAGCCGTATTCAGTCAAGCTGATAATTTGCCATTAGAACATTATTTCCTCCAATTGCTGCAGACAACTTACAGCACATAAGTTCCCTACCTCCCATTCAGTAGGTTGTTGTCACTTTGATCCCCTAAAGTGCAAGGACATTTTTCACTGTCCATTATGAAGCAGCTGGGAGATCCCAACAGTTCTCAAGGAGCACCTTCTAATCACAGATCCTAAAGGTGACTGATTTCATAAAACAAATAGGCTGCTTATGACTGAACTGTAAGCCTGGCTTTTCAAAGCACCTACAGGTAATTCACAAATGGTCTCATTGAAAAGTGACATATTTGTTACAGTAAATTGCCCAGAAAATGAGACATAATACCTTCCCCCTTACCCTCAATTCTAAGGGATAATTAAAACAACAGTAACAGAAGGATATTTTTTCATCATTAATTAAGATCATTATTCCTGACATTGTATCATATATTAATTTTCTTTACCCAATGAGAATTAACTTTCTCACCACTAGAAATACATAGTATAATGTCCCTTGGTTTCTTTAAAATCAAAAGCTTTTTTCCAAGCAATTTAAACAATAGATTGTGTTTATTCTACTCAATTTCAGCTCTATTTCCATTTCTTAAAATTTCTTAAGTCATATCACCTATTATTGGAATATATTTTACTAACTTTCTTGCAGTGACATTACAAATATAAAGAAAAATAATTTTTAATGTGAAGAAAGAAAAGAGTATTATGAGAGGATAGAAAAGAGAAATAAGATGTTAAAGTACTACAATATTTTTATGAGGGGATTTCTTATACCTTCCCTTGTCAGCTAACCTGAAGCTCCTGCTGTCTGGACTCCTGCAAGCTACATTTCTTTAGGATATGAAAAAGGACATCTCTCCATTAGACCACCATGGGAGAAAAACTGAAAACTGGATTTCTACTAGCTCCTGCGAGTGTTTTTAAATGAATGCAAACACAAATATGTTCTGACAGTTGCAAGAAAAGGATAAATAATGAAGTAGATCCAGAAAAAGATATTGTCAGCTAATTGTTCTTTGCCACTTTCTTATGTTCCCTTGGGTGTCTGTTACAAATGAAGTTTTTAGTAAATGTAGTTTTCAAGGTAGCCTGACATCTTACCTAGGGATTTGGCAGCTTTGTGTAATGAGCTGCCAGAGAATGCACTGGCAGGTAATGAAGAATTGAGTGCTCTAAATTCCCTTCCTCCTCTTCAACGTCATGTTCTTACTATGCAGAAGTGGGCCATGAACAAGAAGAGAACTTTATTCAAGTGTCGTGAGAGATCAGCTGACAAAGTGTATCCCTGGGTTGTAGGAGACAGAAAATCATGGAGTCATGAAGGGCATGGATCACAGAGGGAACAACAGGGTCACAGACAATGACCAGGTTGGTAGTCACAAGCCCTTCTGCTTCTGAGAAGTTTGGCTTTCCCACAGAATCAATGACCTGGGACACTGGCCACACCAGAATAGAGAACATAGACTGGAGAAGAATGGGTGGTGTCATGTCAGGTGGAGATCAGTAGAGTCCCAAACTACAAAATACAAGGGTCTAAATCTTCCTCAGGACAAAGATGCAGGGGGTAATTCAGCTCTAATGGGATGCTCTGTGACTTGTCAGAAATGAAAAAAAAAAAAAAAGCTGTTGGCACTTTTCCATAAGTTGGGCTGGTTAGGGGACATGTTCTCACCCACTTAGTTGCCAAAAAGACTTCCAACTAGGTTGCTATGGAAACAACCTAGAAATCAAAGGCATGACTTAAATTATTAAAACCTACTAATCCGAGAAGGAGAAACTCTGATAGTTTGAATAGGTTTCCACTGAGCCTGGCAATACTTATCTCAGTGTAAATGAAGAATTAAAATATTTTTCCATGATGTCTATGAGCTGTTGCACCAGGTTCATGTCACTGTAATCATTAGTTGAGACCCAGAACTTTATATTGCCCAGTAAATTCTGTAGCTTCATGCTCTCAGTTTACCAATGTATATATGTATGATTTATAATATGTATTAGACTCACACATAACATGTATTAATGATCCCATCCCCTCACAAATAATCTATGTTCTATTCCACCGCAGTGTCAGAAGATGCCNCTGTAGCTCCATGCTCTCAGTTTACCAATGTATATATGTATGATTTATAATATGTATTAGACTCACACATAACATGTATTAATGATCCCATCCCCTCACAAATAATCTATGTTCTATTCCACTGCAGTGTCAGAAGATGCCATAAGTNTATTCCACCGCAGTGTCAGAAGATGCCATAAGATCTTGTATAAACTTTACAAAAGAAAGTAGACCCTTGTTATGTGTCTTGCAAATATGCCAATTTATCTTTACTGAAAAAAAATAAATAAAAATAAAATAAAATGCTTCTTGATATTTATACGTATACAATAACTACCTCTATATTATACCCTTCCCCCTGCTTTTAAGTTAAATGTGTATGTACAATATATATTTTGCTTTTTCACTTAATAAATCATAGAGATCTTTCCATATCAATGTGTAGAGTACTTCCCCATCTTTTTTATAGTATTCCTTTCTATGGATATACTAGAATTTAACCAGTCTGCTACAGGTTGTTTCTAGTCACTTGCTATTCCAAACAGTGCTTCACTTAATAATGTCATTTTACATGTGTGCAGGTGTGTGTGTGAGTTAAAAATCTTAAAAGTAGAATTGTTATTTCAAAAGAGTGTATTCATTTGTAATTTTGATACATATCTGTTTGTCCTCTTTAGGGGTTGTACAAATTTGTATTATTACCAGCAAGGAATGTAGAATGCCTCTTTTTCCTCTTATT
>NC_048224.1:84239946-84271349 GCF_002007445.2 Ailuropoda melanoleuca | reverse complement strand
AGGGCACGTATTGCATGGTGCACTGGGTGTTATACGCAAGTAATGAATCATGTAACTTTACATCAAAAACTTGGGATGTACTGTATGGTGACTAACAGAACATAATAAAAAATTTTTATAAAAAAAATTTTTAAATAAAAATAGAAAATAAAATAAAGAATTTAATGTAAGAGCTTGGGGAAAAAATGAAAAATAAATAAGGCTTATAGATTAAACCTCACTAAAATATTCATTACAGTATTTATTCAGGTGTCACCTGTGATATGTTGACCATGTTCAGTGTATACTGAGAGGTCCAGAGACATGTGAGAGAATAGCTAAGACACACATCTTGCCCTCAAGAAGCAACTGAAAATACACTAAGTCAGTCAACTGAAGGCTTGGCCATGGGGCAAGGGGCGTCCGAGCTAGCATCAAATTAGGAACCTCCTAGTTATCTCCTATCGCAAATCTGAATATCTAAGAGTAGAGGGGTCCTAAATACAGCCACAGATTTTATATTTTGTTCCCATTCCATAGGATCTTCCCACCTCGATGAGAACCTACTGCCCAGTCTTTCTGCTAACTCTACCTTCCCCCCCAATCACCTACCACCATTCTGGAGCAGGGAACTAGAACACTAGTCTTGAATTCTAACCAGTGAGCTAGACAACCTCACATATTTACCTAGTTCTTGTCAGTCCCCTTAGGAGTTGTAACCAGATACTGGTTTTTCTCACATGGAGGGCAGACCTATATGTCAGTCAAGATGGGGGCGTCTTTGCCCTTTTATGATTCAAGCCAATTATTTGGGTAGTGACATCAGCCTGGATTTGATTGAGGTTTTTTTTCACTTTTGTTCAGACTTGGTTGTAAAGGACAGGGTACCTGCCACTTCTGCCCTGATGCTTTTTCTCTTCCATTCATCTGGCGCTCTCACAGCATGCTGCCTAGCGGCACTGAGTAGAAGTATGTACCAAGTGCCTGAGATACACAGGGAGCTATACAACAAAGTGAAGGAACAAAGAGCTACCTAATGAATGAATGAAATGAGCAGGGTGGTGTATAACAAACGAGGGAAAGGGACAGGAAGGGGAAAGTTTGGAGGTCTCAGTGAGGGCAGAGAGCTAACACAGGCAGACTGCTGAATCTAGAGGGCTCTACATCCTTACATGTCTGTCTTCACATTAGCAAGTCAACTTCCATCATGTATTTGAAGAAATTTTTTTGTGCCAAATTATTGTCTCAGGTCACCTAGAATAAAGGTGGGGTCAGCACTCAAAAGAGCAAAGTATTCCTGTGATTTAAAAATAAACTATTTCCCAAGGAGAGATGGATATATTAACCTGTTCTGTACATGTTCTGCTTGACCATATTGATTCCTTGGATGAGTTTTTTTCCTAACAATAGTAGAGAAAGTGGCCCCAAGATTCCCGGAATCAATCATGGCAAATCTCAATAGTGCTTTATTCCAGGAAATGCTCTGATCTAACAAAAGGATTCTTTCGAATGCAGTCTCGATTGCCTAAAATTTATACCTACCCAATGCCCTTGTACCTTCTGTGATTCTGTGTCAGTGGTAATTTTCTTGACTTTATAAGCTTTATCATTAACAGAGCCAAATCCAAAGAGGAAGCGAAACAGGTACATCTCTCCTCTCATACTTCACAGAGTGTCCGTGTAAATCACCCAGACGATGACTCATAATTACGAAACAGTATTTATAGCTAACGCCAAAGTATTCAATCCAGTTTATGGATTAGGCTCTCCTGCCCCATTACTTGACCTATTTTCTTTCCATTTCAGTGCTTCTCATCATCCCCAAATATTAGATTAGCAAGAAACAAAAATAAAACTCAAACCAGTCTGTGAAGAATTTAGGGTCTCAAATAAGATGGTTGGTAAGGATTGAAGCAATTGACATTTTTGGATTAGCATAAATTTCTGCCATCCATGCTTTCCCTCTGTTCATCTGTGTTTACTAGCACAGTCGTGCCTTCCAGATTCTCCACTAAGGGAGTGCTTATACATAAGGCTCTTCTCCACTTCTAGAGTGACGCTGTGGTGAAGTGACAGGACTTGATATGCAAAAAGACAGCCGGGCTAGTTCCACAGGAAAGCCAGAGGAATGAGAATGGATCCATGCCCTGTAATCCCAAAGCCCACAGATTGTATGAAAACCACACCCAAAATGTACGCCCATCCCAACCTGCTGAAATGCCCTGAAGGCTTCCATCAAGAGACCTTCCCAGGGACAGCATCTAGAATATGTCACTCAAGGTGTGTCGACAGCCTCCCCCCTTTCCCTGGGAAGGACAGAACATTTATTCAACACAAATTTAAAATATTTCATCTTTCCTGTTTCTTTCTTCGGCATTTTCTGGCAAGTGGATCTGAGGGTGAACTTTAAAGTGTGGTTTGATCACTGATACTTTCTTGGATTTTTACACTGGTTTCCAGACACTGCTTTGCTCTGCTGCCCTGTGTCCTGAGTCTGCAGAGTGCTGATTTGGACCTGACTTACTTGCTATGCTGGGGAGGATAAAAATGATGGTCATAATAACTGCCTTTTGGCATTTACCAAGAATTTACCATTTACAAGACACTGTGCCAAGTTCTTTGTGGTTTGTTATATGAGCTGATTACAATAAGACACAACCAGGAAAGAGCTCTATTTTTCTCCCATTACTGGCATGTCCCATCAAAGCTTCCTGTCCCCTCCCAGACAACATCCCAGGCAGTCTTGTCACTTTAATTCACTTTAAGACTCACTCTCAGGTATTAAAAACTTCAGTAGAATCATATCAAAACAGCAATATCCTATCTTATTTCTAACTTCTTCCTTCTCCCTAATCCAGTTCTGGCCCATAGGTCAAACACCTACCATAAATAACCGGGGTACATGATCTGGTCTCTTACGCCTTTTCCACCTTTCATTTTCCATCTTTTCCCACTTACAGACTCAGAGAGGCAGGGGGGGAAGGGGAGCAAACACAGAAGACCCCCCCCGAGATCACCATAGCCCTCAATAGTATAGGTGCCCATCCTTCAGAGCCTCCCCGCCAGCTGTGTTGAACGCAGCACTGCCCAATTCTCTGTCCTGTGCCCTACGCAATCTGGACAGCCTCTCTCAATCTCCCCCATCTCCTGTCCTCAGCAGTCCAAACTTGGCCTCTAGTTGCTGCTGTCTCCTTCCCATTGCAGGGGGCCTTTGGGGGAGGATCCCTTGAGGATGGCTGGTGCCCTGTTAACTTCTACTGGTAATGGCCCTGGGAACTCAAACATCATTATAGACTGGCCTAGATGCAGTGCACCCCCCCTCACCAATTCTCTACCTCTGTGGGCTGCTCCAGACAGCCTTACCACTTCAGAACTCCCTAGGCAGGCGGTGGGCATCAGTCTTACTCTTGACTCCCAAGGACACATGAGATTTCCCAGACCTCTTTCTCCATGCCTTGTCCCAATGGTAACACTCTCCCCCAGGCCTCTGCCAGAACTAAGAGACCAGCACCCCCTTCCGTAGGCACTACCAGTCTCTATAGTGGTCCTCTTGAGAAGGGGAAAGGTGTTGGGAACACGCTGGAAAAAAAGCCAAAGAGTTTTAGTTTGTATAGATTTCTTTCAATAAAATCCTTTCAAATGTCTTTTTTTATAAGCAAAAATAGGTGAAGCAGGATGTTACTTGCTGGATCATATCTGTCATCTCTTAGTAAGACTGGCTTCGATGTGTCTTTCACTTGTCTTTAGAATGTAAGGGTACTTACATCCTAGTCTAGATTTGGGCTTCACCCAAATTCCAAGAATTTCACATTCTGTTTGACATTCTATTATTCATATACAACTCAGGTGCCCACTTCCCTTTACTGGTCACATTCTAGGTCTCACTAACATATGCAGACAAGCACCCAGCTTATATAGCTCTGAGTGGCCACTCAGGAGTGGTCTTCAGCATCAAGGATTCGTACCCCATCCCTCCCAGCTCCCGTTGGTCAATTGTTCACAGTCCCAATGGCCACACATGGAAATCCCAACTGCATCTACTCTGTAGAATGAAGCTTCCTCTTCAAGATGTAAGGGAGACAGGGAACAAGTTTCCCTTTTCTCTTTACTACCCCATCTTTCATCTCCCCAGAATGCCGTAACAGACTGTATGTACATGAATTTCTTCATTAAAGGGTTAGGACAAATTTTTAAAGGGAATTACAACATGGGGAGAAGGAGAGGTTAACTCTCACTAACTAAACCCAGAGTGTAGAGGAAAAGTCCCCAAGGAAATCAGCCCTTCACAAGAGGATCCTAACCCGGTTGCCCTACCCAGAGGGTCCTGATTCCCTCTCTCCCAGTCACTTCCTTTTTGTAAGTTTCCATCTCTGAATTCCATCCATCTCTCAGTAAAACCACCCCTATCCACAGAGGGGAATCTAACTTCCTGGATCTTACCTAATAGAAATATCTGTTTCATAAGTTTTATTATAAAATCTTTCAAACAGTGATAAAACTATAAAGAATCCTTTACCAAATATCCACACATCCTCTACCCAGTTTGTCAAATCTTAACACTTTGCTATATTTGCTTGAGATTCTTTTTCTTAAAAGGGAATAACATTTTACAAGTACAGTTGAATCCCCACAAACCCACCACCCCAAATCCCAGGCCCATTCCATACTCTATCCCCAACCCCCACGATGAGAAACTACTCTACAGGAGATTGTCTCCTGCCTCGTGTTCTTCCTTGAGCCTCAATCATTCAGGGTGGAGTCGCCTAAAATTTGCTTTCCATGATGCCAGCAGGATTTTCATGCTCCTCAAAATAGTCCGGAGAAGGAGATAGAATCTGGCTCTCTGGATGCCATTGTATAAAGTAGACACAGGATCTTCCAGGCTGGGTTTCCCTTACGATTCCCACTCATTGATTCATTTATTTGTCAAAAACTGTATGTGCCAGGTGCAGTTCTAGAATCTGGGAACACAATAATGAACAGGACTGGCAAAGTCCCCACACCTAAGGAACTTGCATTCCCATGCAGGAAGAAAGACAATGAAAAGATAAACCAATAGATCAGATAACATCAGATAATGGGTAAGTAAAACCAGGACTGTAGGATAGAGAATAATGAGAAGCAAGCTGTCATTTAGCTAGGTGGGGTGGCCAGGTCCTCTCTCTGAGGAGGTGACAATAGACCTAGGGCTTAGATGATGAGCCAGCTGGGGGAAGATCTGGGAGAGGAATGTTCCAGGCAGAGGCGTCCACAAATGTCAAGTCACAGAGCCAGGACTGAACGCAGAGTTGATGAAATGGAAGGACAACCTGTGTGCCCAGTGGCTGGAGGGAGGAGAAGACAGAAAGCGGAGGCAACAGCAGAACCTGGTTCTGCTGGTTGCTTTGTGCGAACAGGCACATGCAGTCAGTGCAGGTGGGGTCAGGGCTGGGGTGATGGGCAGTGGCATCTAAACCTGGCTCAGAGTGGACAACTGCCCTTGCTGCCTCATAATTAGCAATAGAGCCCCTCTGGCCCCCCCTTGGGCCCAGTAAGGCATTGGTGGGCAGGGTAGAGTTTGGCTCTTTTCCTACTTGTCCCAGAGCCTCCAGCATCAAGAACTGGGCCTGCATTCCAATCGTTTTCTCAAGAGACTCATTAAATGGCTCATTCTGGGGGCCGTATTATATTCGTCCCAGAAGTCTTGGCTCTAGTTAGTCTCCATCTGAGAGAACAGGATGGCCGGTCTTCTCAATATATATGCATTCCTTTATCTAATGCCCCAGCAACCCAATAACAAGGGTATCACTAACCGTGTTGTTCAGGACAGCAATCTGAGTCTCCAAGTTTCACCAACTCCCCAGCAGGGTCCATAGCCACACCCAAAATCAAACACATCACTATTTCAGTGAATATTTACACCAGGTGAGAGAAATAAAGATCATAGATACTATCATATCCGTCCTGGTCAAGTTTTACTACCAAATGAATTATTTTTTTTTTTTTAAATCTCTTTGGTTTCAATGCTTTTTGGTACAAGGGATTATAAACCTGCACTTGGGTGACCCCAATGTGTTCACTCGGCAAGTGCGAAACAAAACTGTCCTGGTCACGGATTTCCTGGGAAAAACAAAAAAGATAACAAGAGCCATTACTGAATACTTACTATATATGAAGCACTGTTCTAAATTTGTCTAAATTCCCACAACCCCCGAGGGAAGGGAATTCCCTTCCCACAAGGAAGCAGGTAGGTACTTTTATTATTCGGCAAAGGAAATGAGGCACAAAAAAAGTGAAGTAACTTGCAGATCCAGGATCTGAATGCAGGTGGTCTGTCACCAGACCCTGGGGAGCATGAGCCACTGCCCTGTACCTGCTCACGGAAATGGGAACTACGGGAACAGAAGCCTAGACTTAGAAGCCACACAGCGCAAGGAGGTCAGTTAAAAGAACGGCACCGCTCACTCCCCCAAAAGAGTTGCTCCAGCTGGAGCCCAAGAGCAGAGGGGGGAGGGTGCAAACAGTGGGATGACAGACCAGCAGCCCATCAGCCGGAGGTCAACCACATCTGTGACACCAGCAAAGTTCTAAATGGCCAGATCCCTGGACGCCAAGCCCATGTGTGACTTCCTGGCATGAGCTACTTCAGAAAGACCCATGATGTCTCCTCTGGTAAGAAAGGAAAAGGGCCCTGTGATACAGTAATACAAAAAAATGGTGTTCGTTCACAGGCTGAAATACTTTTAGAATCACACCCATAGCAGGGAGATACTGCTAGAAAATACAGAAACTGACATTTGCTCCTGGTCCAGCTTTCTCCCTGTGAAGCAAAAGTCCAAAGCCTTTGGGTAGATAAAATGTTTCTGTTTCTCCTTATCTCACTTTTAGGTTTCTTGCCACAGGAATTGGGGTGGGGGGTGCCACAAAAAGNCACCCATAGCAGGGAGATACTGCTAGAAAATACAGAAACTGACATTTGCTCCTGGTCCAGCTTTCTCCCTGTAAAGCAAAAGTCCAAAGCCTTTGGGTAGATAAAATGTTTCTGTTTCTCCTTATCTCACTTTGAGGTTTCTTGCCACAGGAATTGGGGGGGGGTGCCACAAACTNGTCTCCTCTGGTAAGAAAGGAAAAGGGCCCTGTGATACAGTAATACAAAAAAATGGTGTTCGTTCACAGGCTGAAATACTTTTAGAATCACACCCATAGCAGGGAGATACTGCTAGAAAATACAGAAACTGACATTTGCTCCTGGTCCAGCTTTCTCCCTGTGAAGCAAAAGTCCAAAGCCTTTGGGTAGATAAAATGTTTCTGTTTCTCCTTATCTCACTTTTAGGTTTCTTGCCACAGGAATTGGGGTGGGGGGTGCCACAAAAAGGGAGTCCTTATCCTTCCAAACAAGCAGAAATCTCAGTTTGCCTGTAAATTTTTGAATAAACACTTGTTAGTCCCGAACCGTCGAGTTTTCATCATTATACACATGAACTAGAATCGCCATTTGGTGAACCTGGCTAAGTTCTTGCAGGCATTATGGTGGCGAGTCTCAGAAAGCTGCCGAGCGGGCACCATTTACACCATTTTACAGAAAGTAATCCAAGCTATCTTCTGGCTATGGGTGAGATGCTCAGCCGCTCTGCCTTGTGTGATTATCTTGCATTTCATGCAATGACACCAAAACCCTTAGGCACCTTTATCCCCATGTGATAGGCATGTGGGCTAAGGCTCAAATGTGGAAAGTAGTCATTTGTAATATGCAAGACTTTGGAGGAAGGCAGCCTGGTTTGAATGCACTGGCTAAATGGACATCTGAGTTCCTGAAATCTCTCCAAGCCTATTTTTCTCCCCCATAAAATGGGCAAGGGCATTCTCTCCTCAGAGCAGAACATCTCAGACATCCGTGATCACACAAATCGCCTAGGGTCTTAGTAAAATGCAGGCTCTGATTCAGGGGATCGGGAGCAGGGCCTGAAGTCTGCATTTTCTCGCAGGTTCCTAGTAATGCCCATGCTGCTGGTCTGCGGACCACATTTTGAGGAACAAAGCTTTACAGCGTTTTTGTTTTAAGACTTAAATGAGATTTGATGCACATCAAATTTTCAGCACAGTGCCTGGCACATAGTAAGCACTCAATAACTATTAGCTGATATTATTATTATTATTATTATTATTATTATTATTATTATTGGGTGACTCAAAGCGAGTGGTTGGATATTCTATAAGATCTTCTTTATCATGTTCTAAAAAGTTCTTGAAAGAGGCGCACCTGGCTGGCTCCGTCGGTTAAGTATCTGCCTTCTGCTTAGGTCATGATCCCGGGGTCCTGGGATGGAGCCCCATGTCAGGCTCCCTGCTCAGCGGGAAGCCTGCTTCTCCCCCTGCCCCCCCCAGCTCCCTCGTGTGCTCACACTCTCTCTCTCTTGCAAAAATAAATAAAATCTTTCCCAAAAAAAGTTCTTGAAAGAGCATGGAAATGGGCAGAACAGTGTGGCATTATGAAAAGAGCATTGGAGTTAAGGTGAAAAGATCTGGATTTGAATCCTGATGTTCCCCTTTGGACAAGTCCTGAAACCTCATAAGATCTTTTAGGATAATAATAGAACTAGTTGGGGCACCTGGGTGGCACAGCAGTTAAGCTTCTGCCTTCGGCTCAGGGCGTGATCCCGGTGTTGTGGGATCAAGCCCCACATCAGGCTCCTCTGCTATGAGCCTGCCTCTTCCTCCCCAACTCCCCCTGCTTGTGTTCCCTCTCTCTCTGGCTGTCTCTATCTCTGTCGAATAAATAAATAAAATCTTTAAAAAAAAAAATAATAGAACTAGTTGACATAACTGTTGTCAGTGTAACAACATATGGGAAAGTTCTCAAAAGTAAGCGCTCAGGTACTATGTGTGCAAGGTAGAAGGTAGCCTGATTCTTTCTGTACAAATGCAAACATTTTCCAGCCACTAGCCCCACACCAACCTCCCTCCGGGATATCAAAACTGCTGGTGTCTTTGATGTCAGGAGGCACACAGGGTAACGCAGTCAACTTTTGATGGCTGGTGGGAGAAATAGGTACAAGCCATTTTAGGTGTTGCTGCTCCCGATTTTAGGTGTTGCCTCTACTGTGTATGTAAGGTCAAGGAGGAGGAGGAGGAGAGCTTTTAGGAGAGAAAACTGTAAAGGAGAGATGACCTGACCAGTTGATCTCAGCCCACACCATATCCTGTGCACCATGCTACGTTCTCTAAGTGCCACTGAAGTGGTCGGCTCACGCACAATGCTAACAAATACTGACAGCAATAAGGGGCCGGCCCCAGATCTCAGGTCTCACTCTCAGAGGACTAAGACCTTGAGAGCTACATTCAGCTTGGGGCCTGGGGAGAGCAACCCAGGAAAACATTTGCCTGATTTCCATTTAGGTCTAAGGTGGGGGGGGAAGGGCAGGTCACGTGCAAATGTGACTTGGCACCTTCAGAGTTCCCCTGTGGTCCTTGTGGGACACTCAGGAATCAGAAGGAATGGTCAGACTGATAGATTTCTCAAGGTTTATGGGATGGTTCCCAATGCTATCATTTCAAGTCTTTCCATCAAACATGGCAGGCATCCTAGCAGAAAAGAAAGGCCATGTTTACAAGCAGAAGTGATAGGCCATGTTTACAAGTTAACAGTTTTCTAGAACAAAAGGTGGGCATCTGATATGAAATTATAGATTTGGTCCTATTTGTTATAGAAAAAAATCAGTATTACAGTTGCAGATGTGAAGCTGGTTTCGGATTCCAGCCTATAGTGCTAGTTAACACAGCAAAGCCAGCAAAGCCCAGCGATTAGCAGCACGGCCTGGTGGCACACAGAGACTCAGAGCAGGCAGCTCTCGTGGCTCAGACAACAGCAGTCCGAATCCTGGCTCAGTTTAGTTCTAGCTGTGTGATCTTAGACAAGTTAATTAACCTTTCTGGGCCTTACTTCCTTATTCTTAAAAATGAGGCTAACAACAAAAACTACCTCACAGGGCTGGTGTTAGGACTTAATGAGTTGATATCTGTAAAGTGCTTAGAATAGCAAATGGACACAGTAAGCACCAAATAAACAAGCTATCATTATTGTATGCCCTTAACAAATCAATGGACCTCTGAGTCACTTTTCCTCAGCTGTAACAGAATAAATACATTCTAAGAGTGGAAAGAAACAATGTATGTGGAAATATCCTGAAAAATTAAAAGAGCTAGATAGACTGTAAAATGATACAATTTTTATAATTACAAAGGGGATTTTTAATTTTGTGCCACATTTCTATTCTGTAAGTGGGAGCCTCCATGCGCATTGTCTCTGAAATGAATATTCCGTGATTTCTCTAAATGTCTGACATCTCCTCCAGGACCTCGACCTGCCAGGAGCTTTCATTCTAACACACTGAGAGGTCATTGGGAGGGGGAATTAATTAATACAAATTTGAAAAGAATAGGAACTCCAAATTAACCCACTGCTTGGAGCAGGAACCAATCTGTGACAAAATAAATCCGTCCCCGAGTGGAACCCGTATTTTTAACACATTTTCTTTGTCCTCTACACAAGTCCAAATCCTTGACAGGCACCAAATGTGGGAGTGAGAGAGCTCCCGAGCTCAGACACTGGATCTGCACTAGTCTTAGAAGTCACCGATTTAATGAGAGTGACTCGAAGTGGGCAGAGTCCCGTGTACACAGTGTCCTTGATGTCAAAGGGTGATTCTGCCGACCCACCATGGGCAGAGGAGCTTATTCTTCTCATAGAGGTGATGACGGATGTATACCACTTCCTCTACACTGGGGACCACCCCAACCAAGGGGTCAAATAATACACGTCCACAAAAATACCAAGAAGCAGTCTGGGTGGAGTCCTCGAGTTCTTCCCCAAGAAGGAAGCTTTCATCATCTAATCTCCGAAGTGACACACCAGCCCTTCTGCCCGATGCTGTTGGTCACACAAAGCAACCCTGGTACAGGGTGAGGAGTGAGGATACGAAGGTGTGAACACCAGGAGCTGGGGACCATCGGGGGCCACCTCAGAGACCTGATAGGTTACTGGCAAAATGAAGTTTTTAAGTGTAAAGGTCCCAGAACAGTATCAGCTCTCAGCGTTAGCACTCAGTAAAATGCTAGCCAGCACCATTGCGGTGGAGCTGTTGCTATTGTTGTTGCTGTTGAGAGCATTAGGGGTTCAGCTGGTGACCACGAAATGGAAACACCAACCAAACTGCCCAAAAAAATCAACCCCAGGGGCACTTGGGTGGCTCAGTTCGTTAATCATCTGCAAGCCCCACATTGGGCTCTCGGCTCAGCGGGGAGCCTGCTTCTCCCTCTTCCCCCACTGCTCGTGCTCTCTCTCTCTCAAATAAATAAATAAAATCTTAAAAAAAAAATCAGCCCCAGCTCTGGCCTCATTAATAACATGCTCTAACCAGTCTACACACATGATGTTCTCTGCAACTTTGCCCCTCCGTTCCTTTACTTTTCAAATGTGTTCCAAGTATCAAACCAGAACACAAACCTTAAAAGGAAGTCCCTTCCTCCCCTGGTCAGTTGGGAACTTTACAGATACACATATCAGAATACCCAGAATAACTCTTTCGGAGTTTTAATTCTTTCACATAACAAGAAATCTGAATAAAGGTGGTGCCAAGGTTGGCTGGAGGACTCAATGTGTCATCAAGGATCAGGCAGGATCACCTGCCATTTTTGGTGCATGAGTGGTAGGTCCCCTTGTGACAGCAAGAGGGCTATAGCAGACTTAATCACAGCTCAGTGCAAAGGCAGGAGGGGAAGGGGACCAGAGGCACATGGGCTGTCAGAGAACATTCCTGGTAGGTCTCTGTATTGCTCAATTTTCTTTTTTTTTTTTTTTAAATCTAGGAGGAAACCTTTTTTCCAGAAGCTTCCCAGCTGACTTTCCCTTGCATCTGATTAGCCATATGTCAGTCACATGCCCACCCCTAGCTGCAAGGGAGACCAGGAATTTGGTATTTTCTGAGATGGTGGCCTCCGCAGGGCCATCCTGGAAGAACAGGGTGGGACCTGGCTATTGGGACCCTAACCGAGAGACTCTACCATGCTCCTTCATGATGGTTCTCTCATTTGAGAAACTTTACTATCATTCTTTCTACCTAGAATAGAAATATGCATGAACCAGGAAGGCTGTGAGCCAAGCAACTCATCTGAAATTGATGAAGTCTTGTTTACCTTTGCATCATCCAGAAATAAAGTGTTGCACAGAACTGAATTTTGCAGATAAAATTCCTCTAAAAGTACGAAAGCTTACTATATTTTCACCATTCTTATGACAATCTTTACTAAAATCCTTTACTTCTGTGTTCTATTTGGTACTGTGTCTGAACATAATTTGACACGTACTGAATGGCAGAACTGCCATTATGCGTACCAATTATTGCGCCAGGCATAAACACCCTAATACCCAAGAGGATCCTTTTGCTCCAACACCAAATGCCCCTGTCTTGCTCAGCCCACACCAGGTGATATGGACTCTGAACCTCAAAATACCTGCAGCTTCTGCGGAAGTACCTCCTGCCTTGTTTTCTGCTGTCACTTCTAATTCCCCAGAACTTCTAAAGATAGTACCCGCTACTGCACTTTAATCAAGATTTAGGGCAGCATGGAAGAGGACCAGGTTAAAGCTAAAGAAGTCTGGGTCTTCCCTGCAGGGACACAGCAGTGAGGAGGCTGCCTCACACATGCTTTGGAAGCACGGGGCCTGCGCTGGAGGACAGGTCTGAGTTGGGAAGCATGGCGGGGGGTGGGGTCACCACTGCCATAAGGCCCCTGGGTGCCAGGGGAGTGCAGGAGGTCTGAGGTGAGACCTTGAATTCTCTCCACGGTGTTGGACAGGGCAATGAGCTAGCACCAGGACATCCTGGACCTAAGGGCTTTGGGGACTCAGTTCCTTGTTTGGCAACTGCTTCCAAAGTTTGAAACGACCCCAGTGTTCTCACTATTCAAGTGGGGGCAGCTTGGATAGCTTTCAAAGTTGAATCGAACTTTACCATGAACCAGCTGAATCATTCTTTCTACCTCTCTGGCTTTCACCTATGAATTTAATTCACTGAGGCTTATAAGCAGGACCCAGGTTAGACTTCCCAGCCTCTCTGTGCCTGGGTTTAATTCCCTGGCTGCAAACAGCATCCTCCTTTGCTGTTTGATTGATGCTCCTGGCTATGGAGACATGCAAGGCTAGCTTTGGCAATTCCTTGTGTTTTTGACTATCCTAGGGTGGAAGTCCTGTCCCAAGATTAAAACCCTCTGTGCTTCCCATGCCCTAACTGTTGTAAGTGATGTGTGAGAGGCAAAAGGAGATTGTGTTGTGAGTTTTCACTAATGTGGGTTAGTCATCGCTCGACTGGTGTTTTCACACATGGATTGGTGAAAGAGTCTTCACTCTCATGCAGGGTTTAGATTTGCAAGGCAAGCACCTGGTCCAGCTGTTGCTGCCTCCCTATGCTTTCTCCCTACAAATCAGAGCAGAACTGTGTGGGATCAAGGATTTCTCCAGACAGGGCTTAACTAAGCATGGGTTAGCACATAATTAACCAAACTAAACTTTGGTTATAAAAATAATGTCTTTCATGAATCACATATAATCAATCTTCATTATTCATGGACTCCATGTTCATAAATTGACCTACTTGCTAAAATTTATTTGTAACCCCAAAATCAAGGTTTGTGGAAATTTTGTGATCATTTAGGAAAATGTGCAGAGTGGCAAAAACTCCAAATAACTTGATACACGTGTTCCCAGGCAACGTCAAAAAAGCTGGCACTCCACCTTCTTATTCCAGTTCCCATACTGGAAATAGGTGTCCTGTCCACTGTCTAGTTAGTGCCATACTATCACCTTTTTGGGTGAAAATGGCTCCTAGTCATCGGGGTGCTGAAGTGCTGTCCAGTGTCCTGAACACAGACGGCTGTGACATGCCTTATACAGAAAATGTGTGTTAGAGAAGCTTCGTGCAGGCATGAGTTACAATGCTGTTGGCCATAGTTCAATGTTCAAGAATCAACCATCTGTTTTAAATAAGATGTCTTTAAACAGACACACACATACCACAAGGTTATGCATTGATCTGTTAATGAAAATATTGTGACCAGAGGCTCACGAGAACTTTTCTGGCATTTCCGCAGCAGCAGTGGTTCATTATTTGCTAACTCTGTGTTCACAGAGATGTTACAGAACGTAACTATTATGAATCGTGAGAACTGACTGTATTGTGCATGTTGTATTTTACACCAACTCCTGCAAAGCCAAAGCTAGGTACAACTGTTATAGGTTTCTCATTAAACTTACCTTAAATGTTTACCTTGTTCCTGAATCCTTCATAATACCAGAATCTCTGAACATAGACAGGCCTCTGATTCTCAAATATGCATTTGTGGTAGCAACAGTTTGACTTGTTCCTGCTATAGACCCCTTCAGAATAAATTAAGACCTCTTCTGTTTATCTGGCAAAACTAATAGAATTACTGAAAACAAAGTCTTATCTGTCATATAGAATAAAGTAAAATTGTAATTTATTAGTAACTAGGAGATCAAATTAATGTTCTCAGTCCTTGCATGCATTAAGAAAGTCCCCACAAGCCTTAAGAAAGGCACAAATGACTACACTCATAGGCAAATGTCCTTCAGGGGATGATATTTCCCAATTTTATTATGGCATCTCTCTCAGCATTCTCCATGGTAGATGAAAAATCCAGCCAAGGACACAGAGAGAAAGGACAGGGGCAATCTGTATTCTCCTCTAAAATTAACCTAAAAATACCTATAGAGGTCATTACTCTAAGAAAACAGATTCACAACTTTTTATTATCCACTTTAAAATTTATAGCATAGTAGTGGAAGCCTTATTCATCATGCTAGATTATACTACAACAACCTTGCCAAGCTCTCCCTCTGCCTTACCTCACCTCATGTCTTCCACTCTTCACAACTCCAGATTGATTTCTATCATCTAAGCTCCCCAAAGTTCTCAGGATAAAGTCCAAAATCCGTAGTTTGGCACTTGAGGCCACCTGAAATTTAGTTTAAATCTATAAGGTTTACCTTCCCTACCTCCACTTTCCAGAACACAGCCTCTTCTCCAACCTACTTAGTCGACTCCCATTTTCCACATGTAACTTGTTTCTACTCAGCAAAGTGACAGAGTGGCTAAGCTGAGACTCTAGAGCTAGGTTGGGCTGAGTTCAAATCCTGACTCAGTCACTTACAATGTAACTTTGGGCAAAAATCCCTCAATGCTCTCATTTTTGAAATAAGAACATCTATCTCATAGATATGTTCTGACAACTAAATGTTATTATGCATGAAAAGTATTAGCATTCCCCTAGTGCATTAAAGAATGAATAATATAAAAAAATAAGCATTGTGGAATCCCTCTTTCATGTTTTCACCACATGACCTTGAAATATTGTCCTTCCTATAATATCTGTTCTCCTTCCCAACTCCTAAATTTTACCTTTCTTCATAGCTTTGACCAATGGAGTAAGTGTCACGTCTTGAGGTCAAGGGTGGGGAGGATGAAAAAGGAAGAGTGACAAGGAGTATACTTGCCAGGTTTCCTGGGGAAAGTGCAAATAGAAGCTCTAATGTTCTACACTTGGCAATATTTTTCTGTAAAAGGTCACACAGTAAATGTTTTAAGCTTTGTGGGCTACTCAACTCCTATCACAACTATTCAAGTCTGCTATTAAAGCACAATGGCTCCTATAAAAATATGTACATGAATGGCTATGTTCCCAAAAAACTGTGTTTACAAAAACAGGCAGCAACAACTGAACAGAAACATAAACAACCTGATCCAAAAGTGGACAAAGGACTTGAATAGACATTTCTGCAAAAGAAATATACAAATAGCCATAGAAAAAAAGCTCAACAAAAGTAATCGTTAGGAAATGCAAATCAAAGCCATGAGATACCACTTTACACAAATTAGGATGTTTATTATTTTAAAAAAATTAATTTAATTTTTAATTAATTTAAAATAAAATGGAAAACAGCAAATATTGGCAAAGATTGGCAAACCTCCATGCATTGTTCATGGGAATGTAAAATGAACCACTGTGGAAAACAGTATGGTGCTTCCTCAGAAACAGTTAAGCATAGCATGGAGCACTGGGTGTTATAGGCAAACAATGAATCATGGAACACTACAACAAAAACTAATGACGTACTGTATGGTGACTAACATAACATAATAAAAAAGAAAAAGTTAAGCATAGAATTACCATGTGAACAATTCTCCTTCTGGGTATGTACCCCAAAACTAAACTAGGGTCCCGAACAGGTGTTTGTACACCAATGTTCACAGCAGCATTATTCACAATAGCCAAAATGTGGGAACAACCCAAGGAAACAAATGTATTATATATACACAATGGAATATTATTTAGTCTTTAAAAAAGGCAGGAGATTCCAACAAGGAGATGTAGGATCCATCCTATAACATAGATGAACTTTAAGGATGTTATGTTAAGTGAAACAAGCCAGGTACAAAAGGATAAATATTGCATGATCCACTCAGATAAGGTACCTAGTAAAAGCAAATTCATAGAGATGGAAAGTAGAATAGTGATTACGAGCGGCTGCCCGGAGGGAGGGATGGAAGTTACTATTGAACAGCTACCAGTGTTCTGGTTGGGAAGATGAAAGAGCTCTGAAGATGGATGATAGTGATGGCTGCGCGAAAATGGGACTGGACTTAATGCCACTGAACTGTAAACGTGGTTACAATGCTAAAATTTAGATCTACTTTACCACAATAAAAGAAGTACAGAAAATAAAATATTTTTTGAACATAGGCAGCATGCCAGATTTGTCCACAGGCCATCACCTGTGTTAGCGCAGAAGCATATGGTGGTTAGAGTAGCTCAGGTTATGCTGCACTAACAAAAAATCCGAGAAATCTCAGTAACTTAACAAGACAAAAGCTTGTCACTCCTACTACATGCCCAGTACAGATCGGCAGATCGGTTCTATTCCCTGTGGTCGCTGCACCTAGGGATGCCACCGTGCCTCCACGATGCTTCAGCGCTCAGCGCTGGAAGGAATGGGCGGAGCCAGAGGGTCACATACCAGCAAGTAAACGCTCTACCCTGAAGTGACACATGTTTCTTCTGCGTGCAGTTTAACAGCAGGAACGACTTACCCAACTGCAAGGCAGCAGGATGGTACAATTCTCCCATGTGTCTGGAAAGAGAGGAGCACTGGATTTGGGAGAATATTAGAAGTCTCTGTCAGAATAGATATTTTCCACAAGGTACTAGGAACCCAAGATGATAATATTCAGGGACACATACATCTGTTTACCAGGACTTATTCTAAGTTCTACGGTGGTTACGATAACATATGTTCCATTTTAATAAAAAGCAGTGAGAATATTTCCAAAATTATTCACTAAAATGTAGATGAGGAAATTTCAGAAGTGAATTATAATGCTTCAATCCCAGTAAAAATAGAGTAGACACAAGGGCTTCTATAGGTTACCACCCACCGGAGTAGTTAGAAGGAAGGCTAGTGTCTCAGCAATTATAATACGCCTGCAATACCAGACACATCCAGTTAGTGAAAAAGAGAAATAGTGACGTTAAAGTTGGAAATGCATCAGAGAAGCAGGACATCAGTTGGAAGAATTCTCTAGCAATCCCTTGCAAATTAGTACAAATCCATACTTGAAGAATATTTCCAGAACTCACAGAAGAGCAATAATTAAAGACTAAATCTTACTGGCCTGGATATAAGACAAGCTCTGAAATATAAAGTCTTATTTCCAAAATGATTTTTGAATTAGACAAATGCATTCAGGCATATGAAATGTTCAGCTCCTTAGCTGGTGATATGAAATCCTTCTAACTTATCCTCTATCTCTACCCTCTAACTAACCCACATGGTATTACTGCCATCATAATTTGAATAAAAATGCTTCCCTAGTAGCCCCCCAGCACCCTGTCTCAGACATCTCTCCTGCTTGTCCAAACTCCACAGAAATTGTCCCTCAAAAGTCCAGTCTTTTTGGAGAAAAGCATTTTTAAGCATCATATTAATAATATTTACAGTAGAGAAACTATTCAACACTCCCCACTTTTCTAATCATCATCTATCATCTCCAACCCCTTCCCATGAGGCCAGGTTTATGAGGTCTCTTGGAACAGAAGCTGCTGAGGTATCATGAAAACGGAGGGAGTTTGGCCCTGCCCTAAACAGGGGGATTCCTGCCCAACAATTAAAGGCTGTTTTCTTTCTTTTTTTTTTTTCTTAAAGAAAACTTCCCTTAGTTTCATGCATATAATCAGGGCATATAATCAGACTTTTTCTCACTGGTATTTCCAAAATGGAGGGCAGGGAGGAAGGCCAGGAGCTGGGATGGGTTGTTTAAGATCACATTCAGGGGAAGACTCGGGAATGATGGTGTGCAGAATGGTGGGCGACAGCCCCACACATCTCTGCTCACTGCACCGACCTTGAAAACTCTCACACAGAAATTGGTACCTCCATATCTATTCTTTTTAACCACAGATTTGCAATTCCAAATCTCTCATTTCTGCCTTTCTGTCCTTGCCTCTTTTCCTCTCCCATGAGCACTGTCCCCTCCTGCCTCCTTCCTATCCTTATATTGTATTAAACTGAAAATAACTGTCCATGTTGTCTTCTAACAAAACACCTATAATCAAAAGGAGGAGTTGCATCACAACGAGTAACATCAAGATTTCTTCGTTAGGAAGAGCTGGGGAGAGCACGAGTTCTTATCTCCCGACACCCACATCTATATGGGGAGCTAATATTCCCACTCCAATAGCAAACCAAATGCCACTCAAACTTGAGGATGAGAAAGAAGAAAACACATCCTTGCTTCACCTCTTGCTGCATGGAGCACAAGCATTGCGTGAAAGAACCACGGTCGGCTTGTTCTGCAGCAAACAAATCACAGTTTCAAAACCCCAACACGGACTCCTGAGAGGAATCACTTTCAAGCAGGAATATATGCTTCTCCGGGGCCTACGACCAGCCCATCAACCCTCGGTCACCTTGTCTGTACTAGCTCAAAAGTTGAGAAACGTATTGCTCTGGAAATGTCATCTGGGCTTTTTAACATTTGAGTTCTTAGCTGAACTGTACTTTGAAATAGCATGCTTAGAGGAAGGAACGGATAAAGGAGATATTTTATTTCCTGCGGAGACGGACGAGTGCAATTATCTCAGCAGGCATACTTCTTTCATCTACTTCTCCCCTTTCGAAACTCTGTCACCCAATATGGGTAACTATAAAGAGAATCAATTTGCAAAATGAAGCTAATGACTGAGTTGACAGCAGCATTTTCACTGGAATGCTGACAAAGTAAGTGTTATTGCCTTGATACATGATAGCTGTTCCCATGGAATGCCGGCTACATCATCCAAATGTAAGCACTGTCCACACTTACAAATATTAAGAGCTTAAGACAGGAGGGAAATAATTATTTTTCAAATAAGGATGTGCAATTGCCTTTTGGGGCCTGTGGTTGATTTCTCACATTTAAATGGACACTTATAATATTACCTGCAGCTGAATGTTTAATAACAATGATGGTGATGACGGTGATGACCACATGATAGCAACAACACATGGCTTCCCTTGGAAAATACTTCTTTTTCTCTTAGGCTAACTGCTAGGTGCCAGATATTCTGTAAGTTTGCTGTGGAATCCACAGGCTTGCTTCTAAACGTATGTGGCAGTGCTGGATTTACAGGGGACTCCTTGGACAAGACACAGTCATATGAAGTGGACCCCCTGAATAAGAATCATAGTGACCGCCCCCAATGAGGACTGGGAATCTTTTTTTTTTAAAGATTTTATTTATTTATTTGAAATCAAGTGAGAGCACGTGAGAGCAACAGCGAGAGCGAGAGAAAGGGGCAGAAGGAGAGGGAGAAGCAGGCTGCCCACTGAGCTGGGAGCCTGATGCGGGGCTCGATCCCAGGACCCTGGGATCATAACCTGAGCCGAAGGCAGACGCTTAACTGACTGAGCCACCCAGGCGCCCCGAGACTGTGAATCTTTTTAAAACATTGATCATTCCCACTGGTTTCCAAAAGCCAAAGTGTATTAGTGATCTATTGCAGTATCACAAATTGCCTCCAAACCCAGTGCTTTTAAGCAATAAAATTTCTCAGCTTCATGTATTTAGAAGTAGCTCAAACAGGTGTTTCCGCCTCAGAGTCTCTCGTGAGTTGCGGTCAAAATGGCAGCTAAAGCTTTTTCTAAAGGTTTCCATGGAGGTATAGGACCAGCTTCCCAGTTGGCTCACCTGGCAGCTGGTGCTGATTTGGGGCAGGAAGTCTCAGATCCCTCACACAAGAGCCTCTACTCAGTCATTGTGAGTGTCCTCACATCACAGTGACAAGCTACCCCCTGAGAACATCCAAGAGCATCATCATTTCTGGAACGTTCCATGTGTTAGAAACCAATAACTAAGTCCACCCACATGCAAGGGGAGGGTGAGTGAAGACACTAGGGGAATTAGGCAGCACCTCTTGAAAGGAGGAGTGTTGAAGAATTCATGGACGTATTTTAAAACCACCAAGTAAACTAATACTGTCCTGACATAAATAGCCCACAAATGGAACTTCTTGTGCTCAGCAAAATGATCTCACTTTTTAAAAAATGCACATTTGGGCTGCCTGGGTGGCACAGCGGTTAAGCGTCTGCCTTCGGCTCAGGGCGTGATCGAGCCCCACATCAGGCTCCTCCGCTATGAGCCTGCTTCTTCCTCTCCCACTCCCCCCTGCTTGTGTTCCCTCTCTCGCTGGCTGTCTCTATCTCTGTCGAATAAATAAAATAAAATAAAAAATGCACATATNAAAATAAAATAAAATAAAAAATGCACATACACTGAGCATTTTATAGGCATGCCTGGAAAGTGATAAAATACCTTGGTCACAGTCATTCTTCATGTGTGACATGCTTATTGCTTTCAAAACACAGAACTCGAAGAGAAGTCCTTCACAAATGAAAGGATTTGTACAATAGCTCAACATGCCAGACATCAGGCTGTTGCCTCTTAACCGCAAACCCACCCTTGCGCACTGGGGTAGGATGCTGCCATCTTCTCCCTTGCCTGCTCCTCCTTGTCAGGTCCTGCTGGTACCAAGGTGACAGGGAGCTGGCTGAGCTAGAGGAAGAAGAAGGAATTGGCTCCTTCCTGTTGGCTTCTTTTGCATTTTCTGCTGGCTTCCTGCGTCACCCCTACTTGGCTTCTCTGCCCCAGCAGCAGCTCCCACCCAGGTCAGCAGGTGGACCCAGCACTTGCAGATCCATCCATTCACATGCCCAGAGCTGCCATCACCCGCCTGCCAGTGTCCTTGCCTTCGAAGTCAGGGCATCTTCTCCATGCTCAGAGACACCAGACTCAACTAGGCAGTGGCTCCTTTTCAGAATTCCGAGTGTTCACCCCATGGGCCATCTCTTCCCTAGTTCTAAGTTTCAATAATTCCACCCTCTTCTCCTTGTTCCATGACACTCCCCTGATAAGTTGGCACGGTTTGCCTTTCATTTACCTCGTTAACCATTCCCTATATTAAATTCCCTCTGTTAAAACAATGCAAGTTGCATGGTTTCTATCTCCTGACTGATGTGCTCATTATGTAATTTCCCAAAAGAACCAGGAGAGACGTATGATGGATGCTGTTGTTTGAAACGTGGAAATAGGTAAAGTCACTCGGGAATATTAGACTGGAGAACAGGCTGTCCTGGGGCTCACAATCCTTTAGCCATATACACTCCGCTGAGGAATGCGTGTGAAAGTTAGGAATCTTCTGTCCAGCAATCAAAAGTGAAACCCTTGTGCTCGGCCACCGCAGGTATGACAGACAAATGAAAAGTAACCCTGTGTCACTTGGCTGCAAATGGCAAAACCACTAACTGCATCCTCGACCAACGGCGAAGATTTTCATCAAGCTCAGGCTGTCCCAAACCAGCAGGTATTAAGTCAGAGGAAAAAAAACGAGTTCAGAAATCTAGTTTAGAAGGAAACTGTAACCTGAATCCCAAAAAAACCGTCCACTCTGAGCAGAGAAAAGCACAAAAAGATGGGGCATAGAGGGTAACACATAACACAGACTGGTTTCAAGGTTCAAAGATGATCCAAACCATTTGGCTGCAACCCTACGGAAGTACCAGCAGAGAACCTTCTGATCTCTCCCCCACATTAGTCTGCCTTTTGCATTTCAACCACCAACTACTTTGTTCTTTTTAGTGTTTTTATTCCTCAGATATGACTATGATTTACATGTGCATCTTCCTAAATATATTCTGGGTGTTAAAAGGACATCATCCCCACAGCTACAAATCAGACTCAAGGCCACTCCCTTCACTCAGCGTATAAAGAAAAGAGCATGAAACATGAACAAAGTGTCACTGACACTTATGAATCCAGAAGCCAAATAAACAGAATGAATTTAATGTCAGTTGGAAATAACAGAATATTAAATCAACTATAACAGCATATATTATAAAGTTATAAATATATACACAGTAACTTATAGAAAAGAGCTACTATAATTTAAATTTTATTATACAAGTGCTTATTTCAGAATTGCTGGGCTGAAACTAAATTAGCTCTTCAATATGGTCAAGTGGTTCTTGGTTTGGGGTGAAATTTTGTTGTTAAGCCTGAGTAAGTATAATGTTTTAATACTTTTGCTTTAATTGCATGGATCACTTAACCAAGAAGGATTTGAAGAATTGGTACAATAAACTGACAATTTACCCGCAGTAAGCCTTCAAGAACATTTTATGAGTTTGGCGAAAGAGTCTCAAGTATTAGAACTTTGAAGTGTTTTTAGAAGATCCAGTTTAGATCTGGGCTAACGTCCAGAACCAGAGCACCACTCTCCATCAGTCACATCAAGAAAAGGGCATAAAATCAGGGCAAAGGCTGCAAGACCCCACACTGTGCACATTCTCAGAGGGAGGAAACATGTACAGAAATTAAGAGCATGGTCTTTTAAGGAAGATAAGCTGAGCTGCCAGCTTGCACCAAGACTATTTAATCTTCTAATCTCAATTTGTTCATCTGCAAAATGGGACCTCTCTAAGGATACCAGAGATGTCCATACAACTGAATTAGATGGGCACTTTCCCAGGATGATCTCTCAGCTTCATTCAACATAGCTAATACTGTCTCCTTTTGGGAACAACTTCTCCCAACCTTTGTAGAAAGAAGGTATTATCCTCTCTCCATATTCCTACTTTGGTTCTCAATGGGATGAGCCAGTCATTCCTATAAGTATATAACTTCCATTGGAGCATACTTACTAGGAAGCAAGGGCACCATTGTAAATGGTAACCTGTCATGCATGCCATGATCCCCCGCTAGCTGTGGTAGCTCCCAAGTGAAATACATGCTTCCCAATGCCAGTGCCCATATGCTGAGCCCCTCACCCCCACTTCCACCCCCAGGCAGGGCCTCTGCACAGGAAAGATGCCCACCACTGGGTTTTCCTCACTCTTCTTCTTTTCCTTCTCTCTCCTCTCATCCCTGGTACTTTCTCTCCCCTACCCCCTGCATTTGACTAGATGGTTGAAGTAGGACTGTGGCTTAATTTTTGCTAACTCCAGAAATCAAGGGGATGTTCTTGATTCCTCCTGATTTTTGTCCCAGGCCATAATCAATCAACACCAATTTGTGCTCATTCTTTTTATACTAATCTTGACTCCAACCACCCCTCTTGATCCCCACAGCTGCCCCCCCCCAGTTCACCATGATTTCTCACTGGACCATGGAAATAGCTCCTATGATGGTTAATTTTATGCGTCAACTTAGTAGGCTATAGTGCCCGGAAGTTTGATCAGACACTGGTCTAAGTGTTGCTGTGAAGATACTTTTTGTATGTAATTAACGTTTAAATCACTAGACTTTGCCTAAAGCAGATTACCCTCCAGAGTGCAAAGGGGCCTCTCCAATCAATTGAAGGCCTCCAGACAAAAGGCTGAGGTCCCCAGAGAGGAATGAATTTGGACTCACTGCAACATAAACTCTTGCTGGAATTTCTGACCTGCTGGTCTGTGCTGCAAGTTTCAGACTCACCAGCCCACATGATCACGTGATCCATTCCTAAAAATAAGTCTGTGTGCATGCGCCCAGATAGATAGGTATTCATATCCTATTGCTTCCGTCTCTCTACAAAACCCTGACTAGACCAACACAGACCCCAAGTGCCTTCCTCACCCCAGCTTTCCTGTCCATTCTCTACAGGGCTGGCAGAATATTCTTTCTTAAAGCACATATTGTATTGTCTCACCATTTTTCAGTTTAAAGCACATCTATGGTTTCCCATTACACTTAGAAAAAACAAATCCTAGAATCCTTCATACGCTATGCAAATCTCAACATAATCTGATCTCTGTCCTCTGGAGTCTCATCTCAACCTCTGGCCACTTGACATACTCCAGATGGGCTCTTTCTTCTGGTCTCAAACATACTGTCTTGCTTCTTATCTCAGAAGCTTTTCCCTCTGCCTGGAGCCCACTTCCTAACCCTCTTCATGGAACTTCCTCTAAATCATCCTCAACTGGCATTTCCTCAGAGAAGCTCTCTCTCTGACCCCCAGAAATAATAACAACAGCTAAAGGTCTGCTTTGTGCCAGTCTGTTCTAATCAGCTTCCATATACCAATGCGTTTAATCCTCAAACAACTCCACAAAGTAGACACTATTAGTATCCCCATTTTCCAGGTGAAGAAAGTGAAGCACCAGAAGTTTAAGTAATGTGCCCAGAATCACACAGCTGAGTTGGGACTGGAATCCAGACATTGGGCTCCAGAGTCTGTGAGCTTCACCAGTGAGATAATCTTCCCCTGGGCAAAAGCATCCTTTTATTTTCCCTCACAGTATTTATTGCAATAACCGTATGTATGAACATGTTTGATCACTTTCTAGCTCCCACCACTATCCTATCATGTAACATGAGGACAGAGACCTTACTTTTTTTGCTTACCTGTGTACCTAGTTCAGTGTTTAGGATATATTTGTTCTCAGTTAATATCTGTGGTTGTAAATCCTTGTCTTCCTTTCCCTAGCTTGTCATTTATAGGTGGCAAATTCTCAAAACTCATCCTCAGTGCTTGCAAATCAGAGAGGAATAATAGTGGGAGTCCGGATGAAGAACTGGACTGAAATCCTCGCTGTCTGACCTTGGCTCTGTTTTTGATCCACTATGTTCATTGCATAGAACAGCCTCCATAGCAACACAGGTATCTTGGGAGAAGATTTGAGAATTCCCTAACCCCCAAAATTTCACCCACCATCTACTTGAAATATAATCATTAGAGATGCTATTCCTTGTAATCTCTCATTAGAACTCAAATAGTCCCTGGAAGCTGAGAGCTGGCAGTCATTATTAGTTAATATCTCAGGTAGGATTACAGGACAGATACCCCATAGGAATGCAACACTGCATAGATGTCTCTACACCAGATGGCCTGGTACCTGGATCTGGGTCACCAGGAGTAGAGAGAGAGGGAGGGAGCTCTAAGTAGAGCTGAGAGGACCCAAAGCTGATTGTGCCTTCTCCACAATGTTCAGCTGCTTCCAAGTAGGCCCAATAAGAGCTGCCTTGATAATGTTGTAAATGCTTCCTATGGTTTGCAGAAAATCTCTGGTTTTTCGTTTTATCTGATACTGTATCCATACAACAAGAAATCCACCCAATTTAAAAACTGAGACATTTAGTTAATCAAGGAGTTGTTTTTGCCTTCAAGACACCAAACCAGTTTGGCTGATTCTTCATTGATTTAATGACAAGAGATAGGTCATGTAGCTACAATCCAATTAAACATTATTTCTTTCTACCTCCCCCCTACTGAGGACACTGGAAGACAATTCAATACATACTAGGTTTAAATTGGGAAAATTTGGATGATAGCTATACAAAAAATTTCAAAAGAAATTAGGTATTCTCTTCCTACTTCTCAAATTTATACCATCACCTTTTAATGGTGTTATGCTGACATTTTAAGACAAGTACTTATAAATTTACTTTACATTCATATTGTTTCAAGAAGGAAATACTAGCCTTGCAATGACTAAACTGACCACCTTTTAGAGAAAGAGCAAGAGCCCAATTGGTTTTAAGGATAGTGTCAGAGTCCTGAACTCAACCTACTAATCCTGGAAACACAGCAGTTAAAATTCTTTGAGGTTTAATTTAGATGGAAAGCTATATACAATTAGGTTATACTTACTAACGAGCAAAATAGGACAAATCACTGTTTCCAAGAATCTTCTAAGAATGTCCTAGTAGTAGATGGCTCAATATCATAGCAATTGTTTTTATTATGGGGACAAGCCTTCAAAACGTGAAATTTTGACTACCTTTCATTAACACAACAATCATAGTTGAGTAAAGAGAAGTCTAGATGTATAGTCAGGCCTGGCTTCTTGGTCCAATTCCATCACTTTTGGCTGGGTGATCTCGGAATCATCACTGTATTTCTCAAAAGCTCAAGGGGAGAATTTTAAGAAGTAGAGGATGCTATGAGCATTGGGGTGTTATACGCAACTAATGAACCGTTGAGCACTACATCAAAACTAATGATGCACTATATATTGGCTAATTGAGCATAGCAATAGGAAGGAAGGAAGGAAGAAAGGAAGGAAGGAAGGAAGGAAGGAAGGAAGGAAGGAAGGNGGAAGGAAGGAAGGAAGGAAGGAAGGAAGGAAGGAAGGAAGGAAGGAAGGAAGGAAAAGAAAGAGAGAGAAAGAAAGAAAGAAAGAAAGAAAGAAAGAAAGAAAGAAAGAAAGAAAGAAAGAAAAAAGTAAATAAGTAAAGGATGGTTAACAGACACAATTGTTTGGCTACCTTTATAAAGCAGAACAAGTAAAACGTTCCTGATTCTAGTTCCATGTGCAAAATTTCCAGGATGAAACACAGTACTTCAAAATCACACCCCAGCCACCAGGAAAAGTGCCAAGGGACTTTGAGAGAAGAACATCCAACACAGCTGATCTTCCGAATCCTGCTGCCCACATCACCTTTCTGATTGGACTCACTGGCTAAATCAGCTCTCTTAAATCACCATGTCCATTGCTCTGCACACTAGAACAAAAATTAATGATTCAAAATAAGGTTTAAGTTCTTCCCTGTGGCACTCGGTTGCCTAACATCTTCCTCAGTTCATTTAATGTTGGAATTGCTTTTACTGTTTATGTTAGCTAACATTTATCGAGGGCCTACTGTATAGCTGGCACAATGCTAAGTACTTTGCACACAGGATTCCCATGGGGAAAGGTCATTTATATTCAAGACACAAAGCAGGACATTATGTTATAGTGACTATAGATTAAGTTTATTGAGAGTAAAAGAGAATAAAAACAGAGCGGTTCGTGATCATAATTTTTTTCCCTAAGCTTTCTTTAAACCATAATCTATCAATCTTTCTACTACTCCAGATTGAAATTAAAGGAAAAAAATGATTAAATATGTTAAACACATAATAATTTTGGGAACTTCATATGAAATTTTCATGTGGCAAAATCTCCCAATACAGTTGTAGGAGGTGAGATTCCACATTAAAATATATCAAGTGACAGAACAGCTTTGAATATTGGAAGCATTTATGTTACAGATTGGCATTAAAACTTGGGTGACTGATCCTGAAGTTCTCATCAAGAGTTCCAGAAGGTTTCTGTGAAGTTTGCTATGCTGAGAAACTTTTAGGATTTCAAAACAGAATTTGTTGTCTCATCCTTTTCCCTGACAATCTTCTTACATGTTGTTTCCAAATAGATGAACAAATCATTTCACACAATGGCAAATGGTGAAGTTGTACTTCTGGAAAGATACAAATGAAACAAACCTGCCAACTGAAAACATCAATTTCACAAGTGTAAAAAATCCACTATTGACTGGACTTGATTCACATATATGTCGGCAGCCTAAAAACTGTTCATGAAGGATTTAAATGACTGTAACTGAAATCACTTGAAAGAAAAAAAAAGTCACACTAAATAAGTGAAGCCCTATTAACTTAGTAGCATCCTAACTGGTGTCCTGGTGCCTCTATTTTCATACCAAGGCTCATCTTTATTTTTCTTTTTTTGCCCACTTCCGTTTCAACTGGGCCCATCCACATTTCACCTATAATAAGTGAGTATCTATAAATCTGTAGATTTTGTTCTCAGATATTTGCTGATCCCTCCAATGGAAGAATTTTGTTTCCTGTTCCCCTAATATCAGACCTGGCCATATGGTTTGTTTTTATCCATAAAATGAGATGAAAATCATGGTGCCATTTCCAAGTTAAAGCCTTAGGAATACCCCATGTTTTCATGATCTCTCTTTTCCCTTTGCTGTGAGCACAGCCATGTCCCAAGTAGGGGTAGCTCCTTGATCTGGATCCTGGACAGAAAAGAGCACAGAGTAGAGTCACCAGTAACACAAATGAGAAATAAACTTTCTTCATTGCTCTAAGCCACAGAAATTTGGGAATTATTAACCCAGGATTCCTTAGCCTATAATTGAATGATATAATCAATTGTCTTCACATTTTGAACTATATCTCTCCATAATAATTTTGAGAAGCTATGGATCTCCTCTAAATTGTTTGTTGACAACTAAAATTTCCCATCTTATGTCCAACATGTGCAAAAGTTGTCATTTTGATTGTTGTAAACTGTAAATTTTGTATGTCTTACATAAAACCCTTCCATCCCTCTTTTAAATTGCCCAAAATGGATAAAATATATAAGACCTACCATCATATATTTTAAAAATACATAAAGAGGTTTTCTCTGAGAGTTGGAAAATTTACATTGTTCCTTTTTCTATGTGTCTCTCTTCCCTCTGACATGAACACAGTCAGGTGCCAGGTAGGAGTGGCTCCTTGGCCTGGATCCTGGAGTGCTGAGAGCATAGAGTATGTTTTCTCTACTTTTCTTTCATGAGCCTCCCCCTGGGAAGTGTTGCATTCACAGATGTCAAGTAAGGGATAGACAAAAATTTTCATCACCCTTGCTACTCCTTTTTTTTAATAATTAATTTTATTTTTTATTTTTTTATAATAATATTCATTATGTTAGTCACCATACAGTACATCCCTAGTTTTTGATGTAAAGTTCCATGATTCATTACTCGCGTATAACACCCAGTGCACCATGCAATACGTGCCCTCCTTAATACCCATCACCAGCCTATCCCATTTCCCCCCAAGCCCCTCCCCTCTGAAGCCCTCAGTTTGTTTCCTATCTATAATATATGTGAGTCCAGAACATGGCCACAGAAGCCAAAATCGCCTGTTTTTAATGTCACAATGTATACTCAATAGAAACGTGTAAAAGAGAAAGACACAAAATCCCGTAGCAGGGGCATGGCGTTTTGATTAACGGAGGCATCCCCAATAGTGATATGTGTCATTTCACTGGAGATTTTCACACCGCCGAGCAATTCCCCGTGCTAAGATCTCAGATGTGCCAAAGTATGACTTCCTTTGGGAAAGTGGAGGACAGGCAAATGTGAAAAGAAAGGCGGAAAAGAGGAATCCACACAACTTCCTGATTTGCAGGCACTTTTCCAGGCCAATATATTTGAGGAGAGAGTATGTGCGGCTACAGAAAAGACTATGCATGGACACCGGGGGTATGAAAATTGATGCTCTGCACAATAGAAAAGTCTCCTATTCCCCATCAGGCTCCTGCACCCTGCTTTGAAGAAGGCTGCTGCAGACTCCAGGCAATTAAGAAATCTAATTGGCAAGGCTTGCAAAATAAGGTATTTTATCCTCTAACGTTCGTTCGTACTGCGTTTTCCACTGCAGCATAACGAACTCAGCAGCAGCAAACAACACACATCTATTGTGCGACAGCTTCAGTGAGAGTCCGAGCACGGCTTAGCCGGGTCCTCAGCTCGGGCTCTCACAGGCCGGCCGGGAGTCAAGGTGTCAGCCAGGGCTGCAATTTCATCGGAGGGTCAACCTCCTCTTCCAGCCTCACCGGTTTGGCGGCATTCAGGTCGTTGCCGGTTGTAAGACAGGTCCTCAGGTCCCAGCAGCTGCCCACCATTCCCTGCCATGTCAGTCTCTCCCCAACAGACCAGTTTGTCCCTCTAAGGCCAACAGGAGAATGTTTGTGCTGCTGCTTCTCTCTCTGAGCACTAGACCCACTTATAAAGCCCTCAAATGATTGGGTCAGACCCACCAAATTAATCTCCCTATTTGGTTAACCTAAACTCAGCTACTGCAGGGGGCCTAATTACATCTGTAAAATCCCTTCACCTTTGCTGTTTAACATGACATAATCAAGGAAGTGATATCCCATCATTTTTGCCATAGTCCACTGGTTAAAAGCTCACCCACAGTCAAAGGGAGATTTTACAAGGGCATGGGTCATTGGAAGTCATCTTAGAATTCTGCCCACCATTCTATTTAAGCCAAAAAATAACGTTGGCCTTATGAATATAACAACTGTGGAGTGTTTTAAGTTTAGAATGTAAGTCTGACAGAGAAAGACAAATACCATATGATCTCACTTACATGTGAAATATAAAAAATAATAATAATAAATAAATGAACAATCAAAAACCGNACAAATACCATATGATCTCACTTACATGTGAAATATAAAAAATAATAATAATAAATAAATGAACAATCAAAACAAAACCAAACCAGACTCTTAGAGAACAAACTGGAGGCTGCCAGAGGGAAGGTAGGTAGGGGAGGTGAACAAAACAGATTAAAAGATACAAACTTCCAGTTATAAAATAAAAAAGTCATGAAAATGAAAAATACAGCATCAGGAATATAGTCAGTAATGTCGTAAAAACATTGTGTGGTGACAGGTGGTGACCACACTTACCCTGGTGAGCACTGAGTAACGTACAGAAATGTCAAATCAGTATTCTGTATACCTGATATTAATATAGCACTGTATGTTAAACATACTGTAATTTTTAAAAAGCTAAGAAGAATGTTAAAGGACAGCCCTAGGGCACTCAGTATTTAACGATCTTTAGAAAGATCACCAAGGAAATTAGTTTAAAACATAGATGTCCCAGGCCCCACTGCAGACATTCTGACTCAGGAGGCAAAGATTCAGCCAGAAATCTGCATTTTAAATAACTTCTCCCTGATGATTCCAGTGCAAGTGCTGAGCATACACTGAAAATCACTAATATAGTGCTTCCATAATTAAAGAACGGCTTCAATTTTCCCAAGGCCCGAAGTTTGGGCCAGAGAATTCCTCCAAGTATGTTTTGCCCCTCTCTTTTGTAAAAGCTCCGCTCCTCCGCTTAGCCCCTAGCATACTGAGAAACCTTTACAGAGTCCCAGAAGATGCCCTCCCCCTAGATAAAGTCCCTCTTGCAAGACTAAGCTGATAGCCTGATCTCCAGGGTACGTCATATATAAAAAAATGTTTTAATAGCACGAAGTGGATACAAACCTGGCCATTTCTGCAACTA
>NC_048224.1:84218493-84239846 GCF_002007445.2 Ailuropoda melanoleuca | reverse complement strand
TTACAAATGTATGAAACAACATTATTTAAGGGGGTGGAGGGAAAAAGCGCTGACCTCTTAAATAACTCTGGAAAGAAATGGAATCTATAAGACTAAAAATGAAAGGAACTATACGTAAGTACTGTACCCTACTTAAGTTGTTTCCCATGGGAGGAGGAATTAACAGTTTGAAACTATACATGCATATGGATTAAACAAGTAAATGGATGGCAGATAGTGGGAGCCAGGTTTCTTACTGCTGGAGGGGGAGGTTACATATAAGGGGTAAAGGCTATAATAATCCATTTGGTGATGGAGTTGAAGGCCTTGTTATGAACTCATGTTCAGCTTAATATAAACACAGATGGTTACATACAGACATATTTATAGACATGTGCATATATCAGGGCCTGGAAGCAACAACAGACTGCCAGCAGCAACAAGCACACCTAGAACCCAGATTTTGGTTTCTAACACTATTCTTCAAAGGAAGGAATGATTTTTTTTGAAGAAATGGCTGATTCTAGGACAGGCAAGAAATATAGAAGATGAGCCTGGAGCATTTCTGGAGCCAGAAAGGATGGAATTGCTCAAAAAGCCCCACAAGTTTGGGAGAGGATGTTAAAGAAGTTAACTGAAAGAGATCCCAATAGCCAAAGCTGGAAAAATTTGAGCACCAAAATAATGTAGTATTGGATTATAACCCAAAACATAAAATAAATATCTATGATGCCATAGTGATCTAAGTAAATAATTGAATGAATGAATGAATGAATAATAAATAAATCACCCATGCAGAGGAAGTCCAAATGTGAGGCTTAATTCCCCACTCCTTAAGTATGGGCTATACATACAGATTTCCCTCCAAACAGTATAGCAGGGAAAGAGGGAATAAAGGTAAGTTTACAATGGAGAAACTTGATAAACACTAACATCAGCAGTGATAAGTTATATTAATAGTATGTACACCTGATATGATGTAAAGAGAGTGGCACTTCATCCCTGTGGTTTTCTTCCCCAAAATCCATAACCTGGCCTAATCACATAGAAAACATCAGACAACTGAGGAGACAACACAAAATATCTAACCAATATTCCTGAAAATTTTGAAGGTCATCTAAAACAAGGGAAGTCTGACAAACTGTCACAGCAAAGAGGAACCCAGAGTCATCTCATCTAAAAATAATGTGGTATCCTGGGTGGGATCCTAAAATAGATAAAGGAATAATATAGTGTCCTTCTGTATCTCTAACTACAGTCTTTAGTTTAAAATCTAATCTGTCTGATATGAGAATTTCTACCCCAGCTTTCTTTTGAGGTCCATTGGCATGAAAAATGGTTCATCCCTTCACTTTCAGTCTGGATGTATCTTTAGGTTCAAAATGAGCCTCTTGTAGACAGCATATGGATGGCTCATGTCTTTTTATCCAGTCTGCAACCCTGTGGCGTTTTATGGGAGCTTTTAGGCCATTCACATTTAGAGTGATTATTGAGAGAGATGATTTTAATGATGTCATGCTGCCTGTGAAGTCTTTGTTTCTATAGATTGTAAATTTTTGTTCTGTATCACTCTTGGGGTCTTATTACTTTTATAGAACCCCCCTTAATATCTCCTGTAGGGCTGGCTTGGTGGTCACAGGTGCCTTCAGTTTCTGCTGGTCTTGGAAGGTCCTTGTCTCTCCATCCATTCTGAATGACAGCCTTGCTGGATATAGTATCCTTGGCTGCATGTTCTTCTCACTTAGTGCTCTGAATATGTCTTGCCAGCTTTTTCTGGCTTGCCAGGTCTCTATAGACAGGTCTGACGTTATTCTGATGTTCCTCCCTCTGTACGTGAGGATTCTCTTCCCACTGGCTGCTTTCAAGATTTTATCCTTGGATCTAAGATTTGCAAATTGCACTATTATGTGATGTGGTGTTGGTCTGTTCTCATTGATCTTGGGAGGGGTCCTCTCTGCCTCTTGGACATGAATGTTTGTTTCCTTCACCAGATTAGGGAAGTTCTCAGCTACCATTTGTTCAAATATCTCTTCTAGACTTCTCTCTTTCTCCACGCCCTCGGGGATGCCGATGATTCTGACATTGGAACGTTTCATTGAGTCAGTAATCTACGTTCTTGAGATTGGATTTTTTTAAGCCAGGTTCCCATTTTTTCCTTCTTTTCTATCATCCCATCTTCCAACTCACTAATTCGTTCTTCTCCCTCATTTACCCTGGCTGTCAGAGCATCCAGTTTAGACTGCATTTGATTCATAGCATTTTTAATTTCTGCCAGATTCGCTCTCATTTCCACCCTTAGTGATGACCATTGTTACTCTGAACTCCATTTCTGACAATTTGGTTATATCCATATCCATTAGCTCTGTGGCAGAGGCCACAGGCTCTGTTTCTTTCCTTTGTTGGGGGTTCCTCCTCCTTGTCATTCTGAGGAGAAGAGGTTGCGGGGATGCCCAGAGCCCAAATTATTGACCAGGACCCAAGCAATGTGCACTTGTTTTATAGGGATCTTAGGGATGTGGGCTTCTTGTTTTTTCAGCCTGCCTCCTGGGGGAGGGGCCTGCCACGCTGATACTCAGGCAACCCTGTTTGGGTAGAGTTGCCCCATCCCCTGCGAGGGGGGTGGGGATGGGCACAGTGCAAACCAGTATTTCCAGGCTTTTGTTCTCTGGGAAACAAACTGAGGGCTTCAGAGGGGAGGGCAGTGGGGGATTGGGCTAGGCCAGTGATGGGTATTAAGGAGGGCATGTATTGCATGGAGCACTGGGTGTTATACACAAACAATGAATCATGGAACACTACATCAAAAACTTGGGATGTACTGTATGGTGACTAACATAACATAATAAAAAAATTTTAAAAATAAAATAGATAAAGGGCATTAGGTAAAAACTAAAGATGTCTGAATAAAGTGTGAATTCTATTTAACAATAATGTATCAATGTTGGTTCATTAATTGTGACAAATGTGCCATATTAATGTAAGATAATTATAAGAGGAGAAACTGGATATGGGATATATGGGAACTCTGTTTCATAATTTTTCTGTAAATCTAAAACTATTCTACAATAAAAAGTTTATTAAAGACAGTGTTCAGCATACCATAAAAAATTATGAGACATATGAAGAAAAGTAACAGATGACTGATGATCAGAAAAATCAAAAAACAATCAATGGGAAGAGACCTACAGATAAACAAGTTATTGGAATTAAATGACAAGCACTTGAAATTAACTCTTATAAATAGGTTAAATGAGAGCAAAAGATGGACAAAGCAAATGAAAAGATGGACAACTTCTACAGAGAAGTAGAATTTCTAAAAACTAACCAATGGATCGCCTAAGACTGGGAAATAGAGTATCTTAAATTAAGAATGCATTAGAAAGGCTTAATTAATATCAGATTGAACAACAGAAAAATAGATTCATGAACTTGAAGACTGGTCAATTAAATTATCCAAAGTGGAGAATAAAGAAAAAAGAATTGAAAACAACAACAAAAAAAAACAGAACACAATGTGAAAGGAATGTAGGACAATACCAAGTTTTCTAATACATTAGTTGGAATGTCCTACAGCGATGAGAGAGAGAATGGAACGTTCAGAACAAATAATTGTAGACATAATGGCCAATAATTTTCCAAAACTGGTAAAAAAGACATAACACCACACATTCAAAAAGCTCAGCAAAACAGGATAACTATTCAACCAAGGAAGAAAACACAAAGAAAACCACGCTAGGCACGTCAGTTAAAATGCTAAAAAATGAAGATGAAGAGAAAAATCTGAAAAACAGAAACGAATAGACCCATTATATTCAAATCAACAGCAATAAGAATTTTGGCTGACTTCTTAATATAATAGTTGCAGTGAAAGCTAGAATGACACATACAATATGTTGGAAGAAAAAACTACCAATCCTAGAATTCTATACCCAATGAAATATCTTTCCAACAATGTCCCCAAACAGTACTTACCCTCTTTCCTTACAAAACTTTTCTCTATCCAAAACTCACTACATTCAATATGGTATTGACATCCAAACTCTTAGGGCCAGCCTTGCCTTCTCCTCTTTTTGACTCTCACAGTCTCACCAATTTCTATCAATTTCACCTCAGAAAATCTTCAGAATTCATCATTCCTCTTCAGCCTCACTAGGACTACACTGGTCCAAGCCCTCAACATTTCTTGCCTAAACTATCACGATAACCCATTGCCTAAGAAGTCTCCCTACCACTGGTCTCTCCCTACAGAGTCCATCATCTTCCACACAACCCCTGAAATTAGTTGTCTAAAAACAAAATTGGGGGCACCTGGGTGGCACAGCGGTTAAGCGTCTGCCTTCGGCTCAGGGCGTGATCCCAGCGTTATGGGATCGAGCCCCACATCAGGCTCCTCCACTGGGAGCCTGCTTCTTCCTCTCCCACTCCCCCTGCTTGTGTTCCCTCTCTCGCTGGCTGTCTCTCTCTCTAATAAATAAATAAAATCTTTAAAAAAAATAAAAAAAATAAAAAAAATAAAATAAAAACAAAATTGATCCTGTCTCTCTGATGTTAAAATATCTCTGCTGACTTTCTATTAGTTCTGAATAAAATTTACATACTAGGATATATAAGATCCTTCACAATATTTTTTTTAAAGATTTTATTTATTTGACAGAGAGAGAGAGAGGGAGAGAGCACAAGCGGGGCGGGCAGCAGGCAGAGGGAGAGGGAGAAGCAGGCTCCCCACTGAGCAAGGAGCCTGATGCTGGACTCTATCCCAGGACCCCCGGTTCATAACCTGAGCTGAAGGCAGATGCTTAACTGACTTGAGCCACCCAGGTGCCCAAATCCTTCACAATCTTGACCCTCAACAATTCTTCCAGCATCTTACATATTCCTTTCCTCTTTTGATTTACTTATAAAAATTTAAAATAATTATAAGCTTGTCTTTTTCTCTTTTACCAGATATTAACTTCTTAAAGGAAGTGACTATGATCATTTGGAGAGTGTTCTGCTAAAGACTAAAACTTAAAAGGGTGGAGGAAGGTGAGGAGTCATCGTCTTCTCTAGCAAGGGTTTCCAGAAAGTCATCTTGATTCTCCAGGAAGGGGAGAAAACCATGGAATGCAAGGTTTATAGTGGATGTATTGCTGTCCCTGAAAGCCATCGGGGAGTCATTAAGAGGGGAAGGGGTATATAGTGCTATCCTCCAATAAAGTTAACATAATAAGACCCTTTGTAGTTTAAGAGCTAGAAAGGTGAAAAGATGTCCAACTCCTACTAATATGAATTAGCAAGACATAGGGGACTGTTTCACAAGGAGCAGATCCCAGAGTCAGTTCATTAACAGTGTTCTTGGGGCTTCTGGTGCCTTAGAAGATGACTTTACATGGGCCAAAAAGAAGTAAGTATCCAGATCTATGTCCCTGGGAATTCAGGTGTGGGATCCCCTTACTTAAGCACAATACAGAGTCAGTGAATTACCTACCACACAGACATTTCTTCGAGGACTCTAGTGGCTTGCGTAGCTGTGAGCCAGAAGCCGACCTACAGAATCCGTCAAAATGGCCAGTTTTCCACAGTGACATCATGTGGCTGCAAGAAGTAATGGCAGTATCTGTCCCAGCTCCTGTTGCCCTGACTAAACTCAACTTCCAGATCACGTTAGTTCTAAGAGTTCATAAAATATCAGGGGGTATCCTAAAAAGAAGATGCTAAACTTCCTCTTAATTTGGCATGTGTTAACTTCAGTTGTTGTTCTGGTTAAAATGGAAAAATAAAGGGTCTATGGCCATAACGGTCCTCCAGTATCTATAGACACACAAAGTGAGAGGAAAAAATATTTGCAACTCATACCACTGAAAATGGGGTTTTTAAAAACTGCCTAGAATCATTTATAGGAGGGAAATGCACAGGAAATCCTGGCGCTATGTAGCCCAGAACCCATCAGAACTGTTCTGGCTAATGAGGAAGTTGGGGGCCTGAAGCCCCTGTGACCCAGACTCCCCCATGTGCTTGCCCCGTGTCAACAGCAGCCTCTGAACCCCCCACAGAACCCAAGCACCCCGCAGAACATAGTTTAAAAACCACTTTCTTGATGATGGAAAGCCCATTAAAAATTTAAACCGGAGAATGGCATCACCAGATGACCCATGTAGGACAGAGAATGTTTTTAAAGGTGTTGGTGGAGGGGAGGTGCAGGAGGGGGGACAAGACAAGATTGGGGACAGAACAGCTGGATTGTTAAGAATGTCACTGAAGGACAGGCAAGACTTTTGACAGGTGTGATGCCATGAATAATGTTAGATGTTAATACCCATAAAACATACTGAGCTGAATCTATTTCTAAATTATTATCAAAAACATTCCTTGGGGAAAGAAAGAATCTTTCAGACCTAGTAAGAAAGGATTCATCTTTAACTATCCTGCAAATGTGATTATCATCGAGTTCTTCAGTTGAATACTTTTCTGTTGAAAAGGTGATCTATACCATATTTTTTTTCCTGAAACTTAGCTTGGGAAAATTATTTTCATACAAATGAGCCTACATTCTGCTGAAAATGAGGATATTTAAGCCTGTTGTGATGAAAAGCTGTGTTTCCAAGCTAATTTTTTGGAAAAATCTAATAAAAGAAATACTTAACAGGAAAGTACAGAATGCCTGCTGGGATAAAAATGAAATGAAGTTTCCAAGCAACTTCTGAGTAAAAATACAGTAGAAAACAATGTTAACAGAAATTACAGAATTTAAGCATTTTGTAATAAACATGTGTTTTCAAGCTAGTTTTGAGAAGTATCCAGGAAAAAAAAACATTTTAAATAAAAATGGAATTTAGTCCTGTTGTCTTTTCCAAACTGATAAGGAAATTTCAGTATAAAATAGAAGAAAAGAGGGGGGGAAAGCAGGAAAAAGTACAGAATTGAAACAATATAATTGCAACAAAGGATACAGACAAACCCAAGGGAGGGCCTGTGAAATGGAGATGAAATTGTCCCAAACATGCCAAAAAATGACAAGGTCTTTGTCTCATGCATCCCTCTCTGCCTCCCCCTCAGCCTCCCTTAGGGACCAGGCATGGCTGTGAGCCGCCTCCCTTTCTCAGCCAAGCAGGGGGTATAACTTTGCAGTGAGGCAGTCTCTGTAGTCCAGGATGATTCCCTGGAAGGGCCTGAGCTGTGAGCTCAGGATCCCTGGATCCCTTTTGGGGGGGTCTGGGTTAGTGCCTGGCAACACTATTGGCAAAGAAGACCAACAGTAAATTAGGGTATTCAGGAAGGAAAAAATGCGGGACCACAAAAGAGAACTTTAGGTACATCAGAGCTTACCAATGTCTCACCAACTCAAGAAGAGATGCCTTAATGAAGATTCAAGTTCTCAAAAAGGCATCAAGGAAACAGTGTTTCAAAATATTTAAACACAGAAAAGGGAGGGAGGCTAAATAAAGTAATTTTATTCATTTTCACCACGTGGAAATTCTGACAAATTTTAAGCCCACATGCTATTGAATTATAGGTGATGACTTAGGATAACAAAAGCAAGTTAAATCACACCTTAGATGAGAAAATCTAGGATTGCCCTAGTGCAGCCGCTCTCTAACTTGCTCACATGATATGGAGGCGAATTTGTTTCCCATTTTCCCAGATTCAGGACATGCCCTCCCCACACTGAGCCCAAGAAAGTATCGCAAGCATAATTGGGGCCAGACACTCCCAAAGAACACCCCCCAAAATTCACTGCCCACTGTTAGTCTACAAATGCAGCCCTGAGAATAAAAGAAACCACTGAATAGACAAATCAAGGGCATTTAGTATTCATGATGAGTTTGTCCCTCCTTTCCCTGTAGTTCCCATCTCAAGTCAAGCAAAGAGACAACCATGAGAGTCATTCTACTAACTACCAGAAAGATATTAGCATTTCAGTTCAATGGTCTGTCGGATCTCTCCTCTGTGTGCTATTAGAGAAAAATTCAAGAGTATGAGGATAGAGTTGCCAGACAAAACACAGATGCATGGAGCTTCCCTATACTAAAAAAGTATTCATTGTTTATCTAAAATTCAAATTTAACAGGGTTTTCCATGTTTTTATTTACCAAATCTGGCAATCCTATTTGGTGGGAACAGCAGGGCAGAGAGAGCTGGTAGCAGAGGGACAGTGGAAAATGTACATCCCTGAAGGTAGCTGGATTTATGCCACCTTGTAGGTACCCATTCAATATCCCACTGATAGTGAGGGAAGTCCAACAATAAGAACTTGAACCCAAATATCTGGTGTGGAAACTGTTCAGGGGGAATCAGAAAGGACCAAGAAACTAGGAAGCTCCAAAGGGTTCTACAGAGAACTCACCCATACACATACCCCAGAGGGAACCAGTATGGGAACACTTGTCTGACAGACATTTAGTCAAAACCAGAGAAAGAGTAACAGCATAAAGAAGAAAGACACCAGCCAAGTAAGAGATATTTGTGTCTTTCCATGTTCCTACACCCAGCCCCAATCCACCATGGGTGACAGGACCACAAAATGGCAGAGGTGAGAGAAGAAATGAAAGAGCAGGTCTGTGCTCTTGAACCTCATCCAGAAGGGGGAAGAAAGAAAGAAAGAGGAAACGAACATTAAATTGGATGTTACATCAAAATTTTAAACTGGATCAAACTGTTATCTACTGCTGCAAAACAAATTTAGTGGCTGAAAACAACAGATGTTTATGATCGCACAGTTTCTATGAGACAGGNGTTGAACCTCATCCAGAAGGGGGAAGAAAGAAAGAGAGGAAACGAACATTAAATTGGATGTTACATCAAAATTTTAAACTGGATCAAACTGTTACCTACTGCTGCAAAACAAATTTAGTGGCTGAAAACAACAGATGTTTATGATCGCACAGTTTCTATGAGACAGGAATCTGTGGACAGCTTAGCTGGACCCTCTGCTTCAGGCTACAGTAAGTGGCTGGGGCTGCAATCATCTTAAGGCTCAACTGAAGAAAGACTCCAAGCTCACTCACTCATTCAGTTGCTCATAAGCTCTTACACTGAAGGGCTCAGCTTCTCCCTGGCGGTAGGTCAAAGACCATCTCCACGCCTTGCTCTGTGGGCCTCTCGAACACAGGAGCCATTTTAGGAACTTCCGACCACAGACTGCATTGACCAAACACTAAGAGTGATCAAAAAGCTACCGCGCTGCCAACAATCTCATTTATGGATGGGGGAAAAGCGACTGGACAGAGCATACCTGAAAAAAGTATTGAGAAAACTCAAACTTTATATCTGTACCCATTAAGTTCAAACGGTTCCATAAACTGGATATAAGTGTTTACCCTCTTAAACCTTTGGCTATGGTTGTGTAGTAAGGAAGGGAGACAATGTGATACGGTCAAGAGAAATCATTCTTTGGAGATCACCAGAAGCATGTTTGCAACTCAGCCTCAACGCTACTAGTAGCCATGGGCTCATTAACATCTTTGAAATGCAATCTTCTTCTTAGTAATCAGGGTTGTGATGAGCATAACAGATGATACACACGGTTATGTAAAATGTCTGCTCTATACATAGAGGCCATTATTATCATTATCATTGCCATTACCATAACACAATCCTCCACCGCCATCTATCCAAGATTAGTGACCAGCAGAGCCCAAATTTGTCTCATCTCTATTTTAAAGCATGAAGATGACAGAAGTCATAACAGCCTTTTGTGCATAAGCAAGCACATATTTCTAGATTATACCTGAATTTTGTCCTTGATCGGTAATTTTGGTGAGACTGACTCACCACTCAGTGGCTTGTACTTTCACAAAGAGAGTGAAAAGTCGTGTCTATTGACACTGAGGCAGAGCGTGGTATAAAGTGGAATATCACTCAGGTGTATCCTCTTATGAAGTGTCACAGGGCCAAGATACTGTGGGAGAATCCAACACGGCCATGAACAACTAGAACTTCTCCACTCACCAGCAAGAGCCTCACCCCTGAAGCACCATCACAGCACTCTGTCTCACAGCTCAGACAAAAGCTGGCCAAAGAAGAAGCAAAAAACGTGAAAGAGGTTTATAACAAAGACTTTTTTCTCTCCTCCCAAACAGGAGATTTTTGGGGTCAATATCATCACCTTCCTGGTTTTTGGTTTTTTTTTTTTCATCATCTTCTTCTTTCATCTTTTCTTCTTCCTTTCCCCCCTCCTCCCACCTCCCTTCTTCCTCCTCCTCCCACCCTCCTCCCTCCTCCCTTATTCCCCCTCCCCCTCCTCTTCCTCTTCTTATTCATCATTATCATCCATCATAATCCATCATCATCTTCTTCATCATCATCTTTACGATCACAACTACTACCACCACCACCATTTATTGAGGCTTGGCCATAGATATTAATCTATTGCTGTCTACAAATTATCCTAAAACTTAGCAGTTCAATCATTTAAAACAACAAATATTTATTATCTCACACAGTTTCAAAGGGTCAGGAATCCAAAAGTGGTTTAGTTAGATCCCCCTGGCTTGGTGGCTATTATGAAGTTGCAGTCGACCTCCTGGCGGGGAGAGACACAGGCTGCAGTTATCTGAGAGCTCGCCTGAAGCTGGCGGATCCACTTCCAAGCTCACTTACATGGCTACTGTCTGGAGGCTTCAGTTCCTCACTGTGGGAGCCTTTCCATAGTGCAACATGGCTATGGGCTTATCCTAAGTGAACAATTTGAGAGGGATTGACCAAGACAGAAGACACAGTGCCTTTGCATGACTTGTTCCCCAAAGTTACACACACCACTTCAACATCGATCTGTTCCTTAGAAGCAAGTTGCTAATCCAGCTCTAACTCAGGGGGAGGAGATTAAGCTCTGGTTCTTGAAGGGAGGAGTATCTAAATATATTTTAAAACCATCATCTCATGTTACAAGGACTAGGGTAAACATGATATATGTGTATATATTCTTTCCTGGTATAAAAGGAAAAATTGTTTATTCATGCATTTATTCATTCAACAAACCTTTATGAGAGACTTTACCTACCCAAAAATGTGTTTTAAGTGACTATTTGTCCAATCGTTTGCGCATTTTATCCCTTACTGTTCCTTGTTTCTAACCTTATTCTTTTCCTTGTTGTGCCTATGCCAGTCTCTTCCTGCAGCCTTGCGATAGCACCTGTCCTCTGGCCATCAAAACATCCCCACATTTATGCTTCTTTCAAGCCAGCTTAACTCATCAAAGCAGTATCTTAAGTCACACTTACATATAACACTTATAATTTAACCATTGTCTGCAGCAAAGACATAAAACAATCTTAGTTGGGGACATAGCATGAGATTGTCTCAAATGTGACAGAAGATAGTCACCTTCAGGATGTGATTTGGGAATGGAGAAAAGTTGAGTTGCTGTTGCTAGAACAGCTCCCTCCATCTATTCGCAGGAGTCCCTGCTTAGGAAAGTCACCAAAGTTCCTCTTTCAAATGCAAGTGTTCCCAGAAGGTACAGAGGTGAGACTATTAGAAGCACATAAGTCCTTGACTAACATCGTTCTATCAGGTTAGCTATACAACCACCTAACTGGGATCAAAAGAAGTCAAATGCAATACACAGATTTATTGAAACAGAGAAACTCAGGAAAGGCTTGAATGAGTTTCGGATGAGGATTCTGCAGAGACAGCTCAGGAGATGGAGGACAGCACGAGATACCAGTAGCAGGATTTAGTTTTAGTTTGGGTTCTCTCAAAAGCAAAGCCCGAGGGAAGGACATTATAGCAGGAAACCCATTCAAGAGACTATCCCAGGGTGCAGAAAGAAGGGAGCAGGAGAATGATGAGGGAAAAATATAAGCACAGGCCTCCATTCTGCTGGGGTCTTCCACTTCCCAGGATTTTCTGCCTAAAGAAAGGGGAATTGAAGAATTATCCATAGTCTCCCATCCCCAACTGGAAAAGGACTCCTATAGGGCAATAACTCCCCTGTTCTTTTGACTGTACTTGTGGGCTTCTGCACTGATAGGACAGGACCCTAGAGCTGAAAGTGGAAAGACATGCTGGTCTCCCCCTAAGTGAGTATTGTGTACTCTAGGGACACCTGACCTCAAATGGCACTGTCCCTGGTAGCCATGGCTGAAATCAGCCATGGCGGAGGGACGTGATGTGGGACACCGGAGATATCTACTATAGGGCAGCTGCAGAAAGCACACCTTCTGTACCAGTGAGGTACAGAACAAGCATCATCTAGATCACATTTTTACTTAGGCTTAGTGCTAAAGAAAGCTCTACTTTGAACCCTGGTGCAAGTGGGAACTTATTATTACACAACCAAGAAGTATTCCTTCCAAGACGATCTCCCATAGCATAATCTCTATGGTGTGTTAGAATGAAATACCAAAAGCACAGTCAACAGAAGAAAAAAAATAAAGCCACTGGACTTAGTCAAAATTCAGACTTTACGTGCTTCAAAGGACACTATCAAGAAAGCAGAAACATAACCCACTGAAGGGGAGAAACTACTTGCAAATCATATATCTGATAAGAGACTTAGATCTAGGTTATATAAAGAACTCTATGTCTCCATAATGAAAAGAGACAAGCAACCCAATTAATTTGGGGGCAAAGGATTTGAAAGGACATTTCTCCAAAGGAGATATACAAATGACCAATAAGCACATGAACCAATGTCCAATACATATTAGCCATCAGGGAAATGCAAATCAAAATCCCAGTGAGATACCATTCTACATCTACTCGGGCAGCTGTGATCAAAAAGGCAGATAGTAACAGTATTGGTGAGCATGCAGAGAACTTGGAACTCTCATGCAATGCCACTGCTATTGTAAATGGTGCAGTCACTTTAGAAAGCCATCTGGCATTCCCTCAAAAAGTTAAACATAGAGTTATCATATGACCCGACAATTCCATTGCTAGATATGTACCCAAGAGAAATGAAAATATGTCCACACGAAAACTTGTATACAAATGTTCATGGCAACGTTATTCACAACAGGCAAAAACTGAAAGCAAATTAAATGTCCTTCAACCGATAAATGGATCCACAGAATGTGATATATGCATAAAGTGGACTATTATTTGGCAATAAAAAGAAATGAAGTACTGATCGATGCTACAACATGGATAAACCTTGAAAACATTATGCTATGTGAAAGAAGCCAATCACAGCCATATTGTACGATCGTATTGTACGATTTCATTTATAAGAAATGTCCAGAATAGGCAAATCTAAAGAAACAGAATAGATGAGTGGTTGCCTTCGGCTTAGAGAGGTTGGAGGGAAATGAGGAGTGACTGCTAATGAGTACGGGGCTTGGGGGGGACGGGTGATGAAAAGGCCTAAAATTAGATATTGCTGATGGTTGCATGACAGTGAATCTACTAAAAACCACTGACTTGTACACTTTAAATAGGTGAATTTTATGGTATGTGAATTATTTCTTAGTAAAGCCATTACTTAAAAAAATTTAATGAAAGATCAGTGTGATGCTGCAATAAGATGAGAAAGGCAGGGGCGCCTGGGTGACTCAGTCATTAAGCGTCTGCCTTCAGCTCAGGGCGTGATCCCAGGGTCCTGGGATCGAGCCCCACATCAGGCTTCTCTGCTGGGAGCCTGCTTCTCCCTCTCCCACTCTCCCTGCCTGTGTTCCCTCTCTCACCGGCTGTCTCTCTCTCTGTTAAATAAATAGATAATATCTTTAAAAAGAAAAAAGAAGAAAAAGAAAGGCAATAGAGGTGTGTACTATAATAGTTCATAAGTAATACTGAGTGCCTGCTGTATGCAAACCACTATCAGTAAGTTAGAAAATTCACAGCACACAACAAAAAGATAGGGCAATCCGTAACATTACATGAGTATTTTGATGCAAGCTAAACAAGCCTGATAAAGAAAAGGTTAATAATGTTTCTTTTCCATGTAGGCATTTATTCACTTCTTCTAACTGAAGGAGAGCAATCAAGCTGCATAAAATTAAAATCTGAATTGCTCAGCTCTAGGCTGTATTTTGTAAAGAGGGTTCATAAACACAAGAGCCTGTGATCAGAATCTATGGAACTCCTGAGAGAACATCAAACACCAATGAGTTGCCTGAGGATGTTTCCATATAGAATTAAATACTACCCTTATAAGATTAACAAATGATTTATTTATAATTGCAGACTCTTTGTTGAGGAAAAGCTAAATAGTATTTCGGTTCTAAGAAGGTCCTAAAATTTTAGCTTATGTCTACTATCTCAGAAAAAAATAAAATCATTAGTTGAGAGACCGCACCTTTTAAGATGAGAATCTAAGAGGGATTCATTCTCATTCTAATAATGAGGTAAAAACAGCCCAAATATTTCTATTCAATGAGCACCTGGACAATATCCAACCCCTAAAGAAACTGAAAATTCTGCTCAGTGACAACACATTATTTAACTCACCAGGGCAATTTAAGATAACACAATGTGACTCAAATCTAGGCAAGGAAATTGGTCAGGTGAAAGCATTCTTTCCTTAAGAAACACCTGCTGGCAATTGAGATAGAAAAAAAATCCATGTCAAGTTGTGAGCGTGTTTAGAGAATTACCCTGACTGATTCTGTGACCATGTGCAAATTAGCTCCCTTCCAGATCTTTGTGGGGGTGATTTCCAAAGGCTTCAAAGCAGATACATGGCTTGGTGGGAGAAGGAAGCAATTTTTAATTTTATTTTATATGTAACAAATATATGTAATATTAAATATATGATTAATTTTAGACCACATGTAATATATAATACATATTATCTATGGGAAATACATATTTATAATTTCTTTATATAAAATATAAATATATAAACAATGTATGACTAATATATACTACATGTAGGAAATATATAGAATATGTATAATATTTAGAATTTATAATAAGTTTATAATTTACAGAGTAAATACTGTAGTTAAATTTTGAGCAAGGAAAAATGTATAACACAAAAAGCTTGTTTTGCCTTTCTACCAGCTGAGTTTGCACTTACATTTCGCCGGAAGTTTCTCCGGTGGCCTCATGTTAGCACTTCATTTCACACATCCACCACGGTAGACAGAAGGCAAAGGACACAGCATCCTCTTTTTATCATCATGTGCTAGTTGGTTATCTGAAATGCAAAATAAACGAGAGGGAAAGAAAAAAGTCAAACCAACTGCCAGATCATCTCTTTATAATTTCATACTTGCACTTTTACCTCAACAGTGATTTTGCTAAAATGGGAAACCTGAGGGTCCTATTATGGATTTGTTAGAGTCCTTTCTTTCCAAGTGGGAACTGCTCCCACAGCCCGTCCAACTGTTACGATGGTCCATACTGCTCGTTCCTTTAACATCTTTAGTTAGCTCCCCTCAGATGCAACAACAAAACTGAGCTCATGCTCACAAAATAAGCAGAAAAGATTTGTCTGGAGTCTAAGCAAGAGTTCATCTATGCCTCCCCCAAGGGGCTCAATGGACTCCTGCAGCCCCTATGTTCCTCATTAGCAAGTGTGAGGTATGCCCCACTTTGAGTGTCTTTGACAGCGGGGCCTGTGTGATCGTGCTCGGTGGCTTCCCTGCGTGGACCTAAACTTAGGAAATGCTTCCCAGAATGAGTCCCAGCTGAATGCACTTCTCTGGGGCTTTTGTTGCTGCTTCTGATAAGTGATCATAGCCACAAAGGGTATTAAATTTTAAATTATTGGGGGTTCTTCTTCCTGTAACTTTGAAATTACTTTAGCCTTAACATTTCTTAGGATGAGCTCAAAGCAGAACCCACTGTTCCCTAATTCTCCAGAGAAAGGCTCTACTCTGACAAGCTTGGGAGGGAAGGGGAAAAGAAAGAAAATAAGCCTTTAAATGCCAGAACACTTTATATTCTCATCTCCTTATTAGCCTTTATACCACACCTGCGAAATGTTCATCATTATTCCCTCAGAGACATGCTGAGATGAGGAAACTGTGTCCTCAAGGTCAAGCGATTTACCCAAGGCCACGCCGTGAGTACCAGACAGAGCAAACAGCCAGTGGTTCTCAGCTCCTTCTGAGCCACAGACTTCTCTGGGCATCTGGCGACAGCCAAACTGCTCCATGCACACATTTCACAAATTCAGGGGCCCGGCCCTGTGTGACAACTAGCCCAGAGCCTCTAGAAATTGAGCACCAGAACTTTCTTTGCTTTTTCCCCACAACTAGGCCACCTCCCACTGCATGAGCCTGGGGAGGGCGGAAAGGAAATCCCCCAATATTTAAAACACTTGTTTCTCTCACTCTCAAACCCTTATACCTACCTTCCATGTTTCTACATAAATTCCCTATGAATCCTTTTCTACTGAGCACCGGCATTTTGATCAGAAACTACTTGTAGGAAGTGAAAATTAAAATGATTTCAAAATCTACTCATCAGCCTCCAGGGTTGTTTTCCTCTCCATCAATCCCACTTCGAGTATTTATCCAAAAGAACTGAAAACAGGATCTTGAAGGCTATCTGTACTCCCATGTCCACTGCAGCATTCTTCCCAATAGCCAAAAGGTGGAAGCAATCTACACATCCACTGATGGATGAGTGGACAGAGAAAGTACGGCAGGAGCATACAAGGAAATATCACTCAGCCTTCAAAAAGAAGGAAATTCTGTCTTGTTCGACAAAATTGATGAACCTTGAGGACATAATGCTAAACGATACATTCCTGTGAAGTAAAAGTTGTAAACATACACACACTCTGTATTTCAGTAGCTTCCTGAGGGAAGAGTAACCACCAGCAACAGTGACCAGAGAACTGGTTTTCTTGAGTCTGATTAGTCCTAAACGTGAACACTGAAATAGCATTTTGTTTTCTGTTAGTCCCTTTCCATCTAACATAACCATCCCCTGTGCTGAAAATCACTTAGCATCTTGTTTCAAGCTCAAAAATTAATTTTCGCAACAGAATAAATTGCTGAAAGACTGCTGTCAGTAAAAAGGCCTGGAATTTGAAAGTCCATTAGGGGCTGAACTGTCTTCTTTATTAATTAATGCAAATGCAGTTTAAAATGCACTAAGCTACTTACTTATTAACACTTCTTGGCACAGGAGAGATGTTCTAAGTCCCTATTGACCGGGTCTTGAGGAGATCTCTTACTTCCAAAGTCTGCCAGGGTCTCAGCCAGCTTGCCACTGCTTTCCACTGACCAAGATGGTCTTAATGTTCCCCTAAGCTGGACTAAACTTTACATGGTTTCTCCCTGACTGTGGTACCCTGACCACCTTTTTTGTAGACCATTTACTTTGGAAACTTTCCATTGTGAATTCTCTCTCTGCCCCCTGGAGATGTAAATCTCCCAACCTCTTAACCAGTTTACAAGTCAGGAATGTCCTTCTCAAGCATCAGGAAGTCATTCCTTTGAAATGCAGTCATCAAGGAAGATAACAACCCTCTCTCCCTGTCTCTGTGAGAGGGTAGAATCTAACTTCAGTAAGTGTCAATTAACAAACACTGATGACCTAATCACATAGACCCAGCTCATCCATAATGTCCTTGGACACCTTCACTAGCTCACATCAACACTTAAAAATTCTCCTTAAAGGATGCAATATACAATGGGGGGAAAGATAGCCTTTTCAATAAATTGTGAAGGGAAAACTGTGCAGCTATATGTGAAAGAATAAAACGAGGTTACTTTCTTACACCATACACAAAAATAAACTCAAAACGGATTAAAGACCTAACTGTGAGACCTGAAACCATAAAACCCCTAGAAGAAAACATAGGTCCTTCTTCTTTAGCACTAGAATCAAAACAATATGAATTGGAGTAAATTTTTTGAAACATGGAGAGATAAACTTGACATTTTTTTAATTTAAAAGCCATTATGAAATTGTTCATAGACCCACATGCTTCATGCACAGATATATACTATATGCATGCAAGTATATCAATCCACTGAAGTTTTTAAGTAGGCTTAGAAAAAAGTCAATAAGGACATACACCAAAATAATAAAAATGGTCATTTCTAGGCAGCAAGATAATTTTTCTTTTCTTCTGTAACTAGGCCATATTTTCTCAATTCTCTGTGAAGAACTGCATTTGGGGATAAATTTTTTAAATGGGAAGAAAGAGAAGAAGATTTCAAATAGTAAAAGGAGCTCTCACATGCTATCTCTAAAAATATCACACTAGCTTTTTTCTTTTCTTTTCTACCAACTTTCCTACATGCGGTGGGTGGGAAACAGACAATGCTAACAAAAAGTATTACAATGTATTCGCTGCTTTGAATACCGTGTTTTTCACTCCTGGATGTTCCTAAGAAAACTAACGCCTTCCTGCCTTTCTCTTTGATTCCCATCCGGTGAGTCCATCCAGGAACTACTCCGCGGGTCCTGTGTCCTCCTCTAGTCCAGGCAAGTGTTCCCCACACAGAAGTATCTGAATCCAATGCTGCAGATTTTAAAAAGCCTCCTCAAGCCCCTTGAAGAGGCTGCCACTCCCTCCAGCCAGTGATTTGTCTCAGATGTCAGAGAAGCACAAGGAGGACACCCCCTCCCCCGGCCACAAAGTTCGCAGGAACGAGGACCACTCAAGTCATTGTGTCCCGCTCAAGCGAGAGAACTGGATGCCTAGACACCTTTGATGCCAGTTCGCATTCCCAAAGAAAGAGAACTTGGCACTTGCCAAAGTTAAACTTGAAACAAGCCAATGTCTGTCTATAGGAAGAAAGGTGGGAGGACGAGAGGATGAGAGATCAACACTATTTAGAAACACTTATATTAAGATCACAGAGGCTGTTTTTATCTGAAGAGCAGAATCTCCCTGTCTTGGGGGCTGACTCCTGGGTTTCCCTCTACCAGCTATTTCAAATGGAATCTATAGCTTAAGTAGGACACAGATTAATTAGAGCTCTGAAAGAAACAGTCCGAGTGTACCTGGATTAACCAATACCTACAAGGAGAAATTTGAGGATAACAGGAAAAGGGAATACGTCCTTAGCAAGGCAACACAGTGAAGAAAGAAAATTATTCAAAAAGCCTAAGGAAACTATAGGATTCTAACTGGAAAGGACAAAACCCCGGTTCTAGAGAAAGGCGGGTGGAGGCTGCTACTTACAAGAGTTTTTTGCCATTAACAGAGACAATGTAGCCTGAGTCCTCTCCTAGAAGATAGCAGGTGCCAGAGAAAGAAGGCTGTTCTGCTCTATAACAATTACAGGTCCATAGACCCTAATACCAACCCCTTGGTGCTAGATGTGTCTTCATATTCTGAATTTTTTGGATTTTAGGAAAGAAATCCGGTGCATAGTCAACAATGTCATATAACATCCCCAGTGGGGTCTGCAGCAACATCCCATTAATTTTTCTTAAGCAAAACATTTGAAGAGTCACACTAAGGGGGATAAATACAAAGGATATATATAAATAGACTCACATCAGTTCAAGTTTTCTGCCAGATGGATTATGGAAAAAATTCAATTTCATAAGCTTTTGGGGTTTCAGAAATATGCATAAGGGATTATAGGCCTGGATTTTTTTTTTTTAATGTCTTTCCCACCAGAGACTGAAAACCATGCCTTATTTATCTTCCCCACTACCTGGCTGGGGACTGGGGCTCCCCAAGTGTGTTGAATGTAACTGATTAACTCCCAGGCTCAAGGCCTCTTGCATTGGCTCGCGGCACTGCGCCAAAGCTCTGGAGGCCGAGAGAGGCCCACACTGCGAGGGCAGGGCTTCTCTAGTCCCTGTACTCTGACCTCTTAACGGAAGGAGTTCAAAACAAAGCAAATGTTCTGCCTAATTTTAACTTCGAACCCAATTTCAAGCGCTGCCTTTGTATGAACTGCCCGGAGATGAAGAAGGCCAAGAATTAGATTTTTGCAGCATTATGTTGTTTGGAGTTTCAGTAGCAATGTTCTGGAAAACCTTGATAAATTGACAAGGATGCCCCATCTGAGGAAAGCAGTCTCTGTAATATTAATGCTTATCTCTTTGAATGTAGTAGCCTGGAGGCAAAGGGAGTAATTTGAGCCATAGTAAGAAAGGCAGCTCTCACCTCATACCCTCCGGAGAAATTTCTCCCTGAGGACGCCTGGGTGGCTCAGTTGTTACCCGTCTGCCTTCAGCTCAGGTCATGATCCCAGGGTCCTTGGATCAAGCCCCATATCGGGCTCCCTGCTCAGCGGGAGCTCCCTGCTCCCACTCCCCCTGCTTGTGTTCCCTCTCTGGCTGTGTCTCTGTCAAATAAATTTTTTAAAAATCCTTAAAAAAAGAAGGAAAGAAATTTCTCACTGGATGCTTCTCCTCTGAGCCAGACTTGTGCATGGCCTCACCCACATACCCCATCTACCTTTCCCACTCACCACTGCCAGAAAGAAGCCACCAGCACAGCCCTGCCTCCTCTTTTTCTCCAGAGGAGTCACCAGAGGTCTGCAAATAGACATGTCAAGTTGTTCTCTAGGTCCTGGTCCTTTAGCATGGAGGACAAGGTCATCCTACTTCTCGGTAGTACTGGCAGCACAATTAGTCTTATCCTTCACTCGTGGAGGAAGAGAGTGTGACTTTAAACTTTAAAGCAAGGGGAAAACACAGATTAAACCAACGAGGACACCAGAACGGGCAGCCGGGAGTAGGGAGAGACTTGTACACAAACACCCAGAACCACTGATGGTATTCCTATCTGCGGACACCAAGGGCTGGTCGTTTGATACATAGAAGTTGTCTGATCTAGAAAACTCAACATGAAGAAATCTAAATGTGGAGAACAAATACATTTATTCTTTAATGACATTATAAAATTGTTAAAGTTACCTTACGGCTGCTCTACATAGTAAAATGCCTCATGTCTGCTTTTCAGTTTTACTTTTTTGCAATGTTCGTTAGGGTATAGGTAATACACATACACAGCTAAAAAATAAGCAAGCAAGCAAGCAAGCAATTAAAGGGATTTTATAGGGAAAATTAAGTCTCCAGTCCCACTCCTGTCCCAAGGGCCCCGAGTTCCCCCTTTTAAAGGAAACTACTGTGATTTCCGATTCTTCCAGATATAGTCTCTACATATATAAGGCTGTATCACTTTTAAAATGTACACACTATTTCACATCTTGCTTCCTCTCTTCAAATTCATTTAAATTATGAATATCTCTCTATGCTCTCAGCATGCCTCCCTCTTCCCCACCATGCCCAGGTCTTCAGACTTCTTCAGGGGCTCCCAGTGCCTACATCTGTAGACCTCAGTTTGGCATTCAGGGCTCGTCTGTTATTTCCCAGTTAACCCCTATAGATGCTGCTATGGGTTGAATTGTGTCCCCCCCAAAAGACCCTGAAATCCTAACTGCCAGAATCTGTGTGACATGATGTAAAAAATAGTCTTTGCAAATATAATTAAAATATAAGTGAAGATGAGGTCCTATTGGAGTAGAGTGAGCCCTTAATCTATTAAGCTAAGGGGACTATTAACCTTATAAGAAAAGAAAAAA
>NC_048224.1:84213028-84217746 GCF_002007445.2 Ailuropoda melanoleuca | reverse complement strand
AGGCCCTGTATTCCTTTCCAATGCTGTATAACAAATTACCACACATTTAGCAGCTTAAAACAACCCATATTTATTATCTCTCTATTTCTGAGCAGAAGTCCAGGCACAGCTTAGCTGGGTCCTCTGCAAGGCTGCTACCAAGTTTACTCAGAGCTCACTTCTCCTCCGGACTCATGACTGACAGTAAATCTATTTCCAAACTCTTTCAAATTGTCACCAGAATTCATTTCTTTGTGGCTGTAACACTGAGGTCCCTGGCTTCTTGTTGGTTATTGACTGGAGGCCACTCTTAGCTCCTAAATGCTGCTCAGAGTTCTGCCACTTGGCCCTCTCCAGAGCCTTCTCAGAACATGGCAGACTGCTTTTTCAACGCCACCAAGAGGAAAAGAGCAAATCTGCTAGCAAGGAACTTATTTAACCTGATGTAATCAGTCATCACAGAGTGATACCCATCACCTTTGCCATATTCTATTTGTCAGAATATTAGTCACAGATCCCACCCATACCTAAGGATAGGGGTTTTTACAAGAGCTTCAACAACAGAAGTTGGGGTCATTGGGGATGGCCTTAAAGTCTACCAGAACCCCAAAAATCTGTGTTTTTAAAGCACCCCAGTGACTGAGGTTTAATCAGGCTTCAGAACTACTGTTATAAGATACAGTAAAGAAGGCAACACAAGGGGGGAGATTATTCTGTTGTTGTCATTTTCAACCTGGACTGCCCCTTAGAATCAACCACCGGTAGAGTGTTTTAAAATCTGACTGCAGGCTTCACCCCAGACCCATCAGATCAGAACATCTGGAAGTGGATGTGGTTTTGAAACACCACACAGGTGATTCCAGTGCAAGCAAAGCTAAGAACCTCAGTTTTACTGGAACAGTGGGGAGTCAGAGTCAGTCTTAATGGAAAAAGGTAATCTTTAGGGCAAGCTTTGAAAAACAAGTAGATGTTTTCTAGGTGAGACACAGGAGTGGCAAGTGATAAGGCAGGGACATTTGTAGTAATTTCATGAAGCTGGTGGATTCAGAGAAGGGAATGAATGCAGGAAGTAGCATTGGTAGGACTTTGTGCCAAATGTGACGTTAACAAAGAAGGAGGAATCTCAGATGACTTCCAGACCTCAGGTTTAGATGAGTATAAACCACTAACTGATTTACAGCATATAAACCACTAACCGAGAAAGATAATCAAGAGGAGAAGAAACTGGTTGGAGGATAGGAGCTGGTGAAGAAGATGAGCTCTGTTCTAAATATGTCAAGTTACACAGTGATTTTTTTAAAGATTTTATTTATTTATTTGAGAGAGAGAGAGACAGCACACAAGCAGGAGGAAGGGCAGAGGGAGACGGAGAAGCAGGCTCCCCACTGAGCAGGGAGACCATTGTGGGGCTAGATCCCATGACCCCAGGATCACGACCTGAGCTGAAGGTAGATGCTTAACCAGCTGAGCCACCCAGGTCCCCACAAGTTACACAGATTCTTAAAGGTTTTTTAATTTAACTTGTACCAATGCTTCACTGCTTGCTGAGTCCATTTAATATAGATGGAGCATGCCCCCATTATCCCAATTCATTTACTCTTCTGTTCTCTGCTTCTATTTTCCATAGGACTTAGTTGCCCACCACAGAGCCACGCGAATTCCATATTTGCCTCTAATTTCCTACCCAAAAAGATCATTTATTATTTTACTACTGACAGAACCCCTTGGTTGACCCTGTCCGCCATTAAATGTCAAGTGATTACTTTGCAATGCTAGGTATTGAATCTTAATATGTGTTGATAAGGTGTTGAGATTTTTGAGAACCATAAAAAAAATCCTTTTTTAAAAAGCCTTTTTAATCCTAGAGGAGAACACACGCAGCAACTTCTTTAACATTGGCCACGGCGATCTCCTTCAAGACATGTCTCTAAAGGCAAGGGAAACAAAAGAAAAAATGAACTTTTAGGACGTCATCTAGATAAAAAAGCTTTTGCACAGCAAAGGAAACAGTCAACAAAACTAAAAGGGAACCCACAGAATGGGAGAAGATATTTGCAAATGACATTACAGATAAAGGGCTGGTATCAAAGATCCATTAAGAACTTCTCAAACTCAACACCCAAAAAACAATAATCCAGTCAATAAGTGGGCAGAAGACATGAACAGACATTTCTCCAAAGAAAACATTCAAATGGCTAACAGACACATGAAAAAATGTTCAATATCACTAGCCATCAGGGAAATACAAATCAAAACCGCAACTAGATACCACCTTACACTAGTTAGAATGGCAAAAATTAACAAGACAAGAAACAACAAGTTCTGCGAGGATGCGGAGAAAGGGGAACCCTCTTACGCTGTTGGTGGGAATGCAAGCTTGTGCAGTCACTCTGGAAAACAGTATGAAGGTTCCTCAAGACGTTAAAAATAGAGCTACCCTACGACCCAGCAATTGCACTACTAGGTATTTGTTCCAAAGATACAGATGTAGTGAAAAGAAGGGGCACATGCACCCCAATGTTCATAGAAGCAATGTCCACAATGTCCAAACTGGGGAAGGAAACAAGATGCCCTTCAACAGATGACTGGATAAAAAAGATGTAGTTCATATATAAATAGAATATTAGCCATCAGAAAGGATAAATACCCACCATTTTCATCGACATGGATGGAACTAGAGGGTATTATGCTAAGTGAAATAAGTCAAGCAGAGAATGACAACTATCATATGGTTTCACTCATCTGTGGAACATAGGGAATAGCATGGAAGACCATAGGCGAAGGAAGGGAAAACCGAATGGGAAGAAATCAGAGAGGGAGCAAACCCTGACAGACTCTGGACTTGGGGAATCACACGTGCTGTGATGAGCAGCAACTAATGAATCGTTGAACACTACATCAAAAACTAATGATGTACTATATGCTGGCTAACTGAATATGATTAAAATAAAATAAAAAAGAATTTTTAGGGGTGTCTGGGTGGCTCAGTCGGTTAAGCATCTGCCTTCAGCTCAGGTCATGATCCCAGGGTCCTGGGATCAGCCCTGCATTGGGCTCCCTGCTCAGCGGGGAGTCTGCTTCTCCCTTTCCCTCTGCCTCTCCCCACACTGGTGTGCTCACTCGCTCACACTCTCTCTCTCTCCCTCAAATAAATAAATAAAATCTTAAAAAAAAAAAAGAATTAAAAAAAATAGCCTTTTTAGTGGCACCTGGGTGTCTTAGCGGATTAAGCATCCAACTCTTAATCTCAGCTCAGGTCTTCATCTCAGGGTCGTGAGTTTAATCAAGCCCCATGTTAGATGCCACACTGGGCGTGGAGCCTACTTTAAAAAAAAGAAAAAAAGCCTTTACGATGTGTTCAGCTTGAGTTCCTCAGGGCTGCCTCCTAAGGGCAAGTAGCTTCCTACTGAAATGAAGAAAAACTGAACAACTCTGAAGCCCTCACTCAGTCACCAGTATCAGGTAAACTAGCTCAAAATTATCTAGTGCCAGGATGGAAGAGTTTCACCCTGAGGCTGAAAACACAACTTCTTGAAGGCACAGTGCTTTTCCAGAGTAGGAAATCTGGAGGTATTGCATGTTGGCTTCTGTAATCTTGGAAATATATAAACATTGATGAATATTTCCAAAATTTATAGGAGTTAGAGTTGCACCCCACAGTGCGCAGTGGTTAATTATCCGACTGGTCAATGTCAACATTTCTTTTCTTATTTAAACATTAATCCAAAGTCTGACTAGTGTTAAACCTTAGAAGAATTAATGCATTTGCACATAAAAATTTGGACAAAAAACTTCTTCCCACAATCTTAAAGTGTGATCAATTACTGGCCTTCAATGATTCAATGAAAACATTATAATCATTGACTCTTCTCATAAACATTAGCCATAATAAATGTTTAATTTTTTTTAAAAAATGCTATAACCCAGCATTCCTTATTCTAGTCACTTTTTAAGGCATTTTATCCTAAAGTATAATCATTTTTCTGACCTTCTTTACGAGAATTACAAAGAAAACTTTCTAATATTAAAAAAAAAAACATAACATGTAAACAAGATATTTAAGATAGCACTTGAAGGCTTTTGAAGATAAGAAAATTGCTGTTATTTTCTCTCTACTTATGAAAATAGAATCATATCAGAACCACAACCTCATGTTTTAGAGGTGAATATCAAGGGAGATCTTTAATGTGAGAGGGAATTCCCAGAAATACTGCTAACTGAAAACTTTTGGGGAAAGTAATAAATTGTGGTTAAATAATACTTTCATTTCTTCATTATTAAGAATGTTATCGAAGGGGTGCCTGGGTGGCTCAGTCATTAAGCTTCTGCCTTTGGCTCAGGGCCTGATCCCAGGCTCCTGGGATCGAGCCCCGCATCGGGCTCCTCCNCCCCGCATCGGGCTCCTCCGCTAGGAGCCTGCTTCTTCCTCTCCCACTCCCCCTGCTTGTGTTCCCTCTCTCACTGGCTCTCTCTGTCAAATAAATCAATAAAATCTCTAAAAAAAAAAAATGTTATTGAAGAGCCACAAGGTACGTTTTGCTACAAAACAAAGTGGTGAGGTGTTCATAGCAAGATTCGTTTGGGAAACAAAATAAATCTTCGCATTAAACTTAGAACACTGTACCCTAAAGAGCCCATAAATTAGGTAAATGTGAATCAATGAGAAGTCAAAGCGGAAAATCAATCCTGTAGGACTTTTCATTTGTAACACACTTTATTTTTTAAAGCATCTTCACACC
>NC_048224.1:84201510-84212928 GCF_002007445.2 Ailuropoda melanoleuca | reverse complement strand
AAGCTTCTACACAGTGAAGGAAACAACCAACAAAATGAAAAAGCAATCTAAGGAATGGGAAAAGATATTTGTAAATGATATATCAGATAAAAGGTTAGTATCCAAAATCTATTAAAAAATTTATCAAATTCAATACCCAAAAAAACAAAAAATCCAGTCAAGAAATGGGCAGAAGACATGAATAGACACTTTTCCAAAGAAGACATCCAGATAGCTAATAGACACATGAAAAAATGCTCAACATCATGTGGCATCAGGTAAATAGAAATCAAAACCACAATGAGATACCACCTCATACCTGTCAGAATGGCTAAAATGAACAACTCTGGAAACAACAAATGCTGGCGGATACAGAGAAAGGGGATCCCTCTTACACTGTTGGTGGGAATGCCAACTGGTGCAGCCACTCTGGAAAACAGTATGGAGGTTCCTCAAAAGTTAAAAACAGAACTACCTTAAGACCCAGAAATTGCACTATGAGATATTTATCCAAAGGATACAAAAACGCTGATTCGAAGGGGCACATGCACCCCAATGTTTATAGCAGCACTATCAACAATAGCCAAATTATGAAAAGAGCCAAAACGTCCATCAACTAATGAATAGATAAAGAAGATGTGGTGTGTGTGTGTGGTGTGTGTACAATAAAAAACAGCACTGCTACTCCCTTTAAAATTTTTTTGAATTCAATTTAGTTAACATATACTGTATTATTAGTTTCACAGGTAGAATTTAGTGATTCATCATTTGCATATAACATCCAGTGCTCATTATATCAAGTGCCCTCCTTAATGCCCATAATCAATTACTCCATCCCCCCACCTAACTCCCCTCCAGCAACCCTCAGTTTGTTCTCTATATTTAAGAGTCTCTTACGGTTTGCCTCCCTGTTTTTATCTTATTTGATTTTTCCTTCCCTTTCCCTATAATCATCAGTTTTGTTCCTTAAATTCCATATGTAAGTGAAATCATATAGTATTTGTCTTTCTCTGACTTATTTCACTTAGCATAATACCCTCTAGTTCCATCCATGTCATTGCAAATGGAAAGTTTTCATTTTTGATCATTGAGTAATATTCCACTGTATATCTATACCACATCTCCTTTATCCATTCATCTGTCTATGGACATCTCTTCTCTTGCCATAGTTTGGCTATTGTGGACATTGCTGCTATAAACACCGGGGTACAGCTGCCCCTTCAGATCACTATGTTTGTATCCTTCCATTCCCTAGGTTGTCTTTTAGTTTTGTTGACTGTTTCCTTTGCTGTGTAAAAGCTTTTTATCCTGATGATGTCCCAACAGTTCATTTTGGCTTTTGTTTCTCTTTAGGAAGATTTGGCCAAGAGGAAATTGTCAATTAAGTTTCAAATACAGTATCTTCCAACTTGCAAACTTTCTTGTTTCCATGGTACCATCTTGTTCCTATCTCTACTGACTGTGGAAGTCTGCCACTCTCCTTTCTGTGTTTGTCACAAATCCAAACTCAACCACTTTTAAGCCTATCAAAGGCCAGTGCATGCTTTCTTAATAAATACCTTACAAAGGTACATAAGTTGTTCCTTAGAGATAAAAGGTAAAAAGCAACCTCTTCATGTGCCAATGAGATATACATCCCCAGGTAAGTAACTAGACACAGCATCAGCTTTTACAGCAAACCCTCATCGCTAAGGAAGAATTGAACTTTTCAGCCTTTATCTTTGTGTTGCTCTTCTGCCTGCCCAAAGGTACTGAACAAATTCTTTAAGTGTTAACAGCTAAATTATTGACAAAGAAGGGCCAACAAGTTATCAATAGCAAGAAATATTCAACAGAAAATTCAAATGCAGTTGACCCTTGAACAACATGGGGATTAGGGGTACTGACCCCCATGGAGTTGAAAATCAATGTGTAATTTCTGACTCCCCCAAAAACTTAACTGCTAATAGCCTACTGTTGACAAGAAGACTTAGTGGTAACATAAGCAGTTGATTAACATATTTTGTTATATGTGTCATATACTGTATTGTTAAAATAAAGAGAAAATGTTATGAAGAAAATCATAAGGAAAATACATTTACAGTACTGCAGTCTATCCAAAAAAATCTCCATATAAGTGGACCCGCATAGTCCAAAACTTGTGTTGTTCAAGGGTCAACTGTAATTGAGTATATGTTTGAAGTGGTAAGACAAATGAAGGCTTGCTAAAAGATAAGGATTTTCCATGCTAGAGGCAAATGTGAAGGAGATGATCACATTATTGAATTTTCCATACTATTTCAATTTCTAAATCTGGTTATTTTATTTGAAATTTAGTAAAATACAGAATTAATGCAATTAAAAGTTTAAGAAGTATTACTAATTTTTAATTTAAATCTATAACTTTAAAAGTACTTGTATTCTGAAGAATGGTCTTTATATTTTCTTTTGATGTTGCCACACTCAGAAGGCACAATTTGATTAATATTCAAAGAAAAATGTAAAAGCAAAAATTGAAAAATTAGGTCCAGGTTATTTAATTTGCAAGAAGACAGGAAAAACTAGTGGATTTGCAAGTGTATTGCCATGCAAATAAAATAAAGTATCTGAAAAAGTATATTTCCTCTTCAATATAGCTTCCAGAATTGGCTAATTTCTCATGTCATCATTGTGGAATATATCAGTGTATTACAAACCCCACAATCTACAAATGCAAATTTTCAGAGGACTCGCCATTATCCTACACTTTTCCCGGCCAGATTTAAGACTCCTAAGTATTCCAAATACTCCTAGCATGAGAACAAAATCCTGTCTTAGCTATCAAAGGATTGCCACTTGTAGAAAAATGTGCATGTGCATGTATGCTATAAGAGATGCAAATTTAAATAACTCAAGGAAATGATCTAAGGAAATTAAACACAGGCTGTGCTGTAGGAAATCTGAACTGCAGGCTCGGCCAGTCCATAAAAGCCCCATCAGGCTTTCTATAACATTTGTCCTCGTTGTGAATCACGAACCCCCCCCCCCCATATTCNAACCCCGGCCCCCCCCCCCCATTATTCTCTGTCAAAACCCTGGCTACTTTCTTCAGAGCACTTATCAAGAGCTGATAACATCTGATTTCTTCATTTGTTTCCTTGTTTGCCCATGTCCTCCAATTAGAATATAAGGTTGTCTTCCTTTGCTCGTTATCAGAGCCCCAGCACAAAGAACAATGCCCAGTCATAGATTCCAAAAAAAACCTTTGTTGATTGAATAAATGAGTGATGACTTTTTCCTGAAAAGTTGGCTAGGATCTCATGCAACTCTGCATGGGAGAAAGAGGTGGTATTCATTTAAATCATTGGAATATTTCTTCAGAATTCTCGTCATAATGGCTAAGAAAGAAAGAGGAGTAGCCCCTGACATGGAGAAGCTGGCCTGGTGCCCACAGCTAGAGCATGTGATTCTCCCAGAAGAGAAACAGTCTCACAGAATATCAGCCTCAGACAAGGCTGCTCTGAGACCATGATAAAATGGGACAAAGCCGGGCCACTTCATGATTTTGGCAAAGCTCAGACAAAAACAGGACACTCTTCCACCCACAAAGTACTAAACCCCTCCCTTCTCATAGCCAAAAGGAGTGACTGCTCCTTCTTTACCATGTACAGCTTTCTCCTCATTCCAGCTTCCCCTTCCTGTAGATGAGATTCACTGAGATACCCAGTCATAGAAGTGCCCCGCTTTCCAACAGCACCCAATCTAGAGGCAATTCCTGCTTCCTTAGACCTTCCCCCCAAGTCATCAATGGAAGCCCAAACCCTCCTAAGTTTCCTTCTGACACCCTCTTACTGAGACACCCATGATATTCCATGATGTTCTCCTTCTCTGCTATGAGTAACAAATCCAACGTGTTCAACTACGGGCATGTTCTTAGTGGTCTTTGGGTAAGGGGCATTAGCAGGGTGTGGCGCACAAAAAAAAACCATCAAAAAAGAGTAAGAAGTTAGAGCCTAAGAGTGGGTGTAAAATACCAACTACTGGTAGGTATTTTATTCATAATAGAATAGTAATAGCTGGCGTTACTGGGGCCACTATTCTATGCCAGGCACAGGGCTGTATTTCACTTAGTTTCCACTAAACTCAACGAGATACAGTCTGTTATCTTCTCCACTTTACAGACATGGAAACTGAGGCTTAGTGAAGTAATTTGCTCAAGTCCACAGAGCTAATAACTGATAACACCAGCAATCAAACCCAGAATCAGAAATATTATACTGACTTCTCTCCTGGTGGCTTATTTTCAGGAGGAGTTAAATTTTAAAGTACTATATTTCTAAACTCTCTTGACAAAGAGAGTGTGTTCAGTGTAAGAAAGGCAACTTTCAAAACTCTAGTAAAGGTAAGGATTTCAGATGGCTGAGTAATTGTATATATTCCATTGTATATATTGTTAATTCATTCGTCTGTTGAAGGGTATCTCAGCTCCTTCCACAGTTTAGCTATTGTGGACAATGCTGCTATGAACATTGGGGTACATATGGCCCTTCTCTTCGCTATGTCTGTATCTTTGGGGTAAATACCCAGTAGTGCAAAGGCTGGATCATAGCGTAGCTCAATTTTTAACTTTTTAAGGGACCTCCACACTGTTTTCCAAAGTGGCTGTAGCAGCCATCAGAAAGAACANTGAACATTGGGGTACATATGGCCCTTCTCTTCACTATGTCTGTATCTTTGGGGTAAATACCCAGTAGTGCAAAGCCTGGATCATAGCGTAGCTCAATTTTTAACTTTTTAAGGGACCTCCACACTGTTTTCCAAAGTGGCTGTAGCAGCCATCAGAAAGAACAATTACCCAACATTTGCAGCAACATGGATGGGTCTGGAGGAGATTATGCTAAGTGAAATAAGTCAAGCAGAGAAAGACAATTATCATATGGTTTCACTCATTTATGGAACATAAGAAATAGCAGGGAGATCGGTAGGAGAAGGAAGGGAAGAATGGGGCGGTAAACAGAGGGAGAATGAATCACGAGAGACTATGGACTCTGGGAAACAAACTGAGGGCTTCAGAGGGGAGGGGGGTGGGGGAATGGGATAGGCTGGTGATGGGTAGTAAGGACAGCACATACTGCATGGTGCATGGGGTGTTATACGCAAGTAATGAATCATGGAACTTTACATCAAAAACTAGGGATGTACTGTATGGTGACTAACATAACATAATAAATTATTATTAAAAAAAAAAGATAAGGATTTCAGCATCTGTTCAGAATATCCTGGGTGAGCNAAGTAATGAATCATGGAACTTTACATCAAAAACTAGGGATGTACTGTATGGTGACTAACATAACATAGTAAATTATTATTAAAAAAAAAAAAGATAAGGATTTCAGCATCTGTTCAGAATATCCTGGGGGAGTNGTGAGCTTCAGGCCTCTGCCAAGCCACTCTGTGACTACTGCACTTCAAAGTAGCTTAGTCCTTGGCACGACATTTGCATCACAAAACTAGCTTTCAATTGGTGTATATTTTAGAGCTAAAAGTGACTGTCATTCTGACTACATAAGTGTTTCTCTGCTAGATAGCATACAGGTTTTGTTCCTGCCAAAGGAAAGATCATCCCTTCAATAAAAGCAACAGATTATTTTTCCAACTGTGCGAGAATGTTCTGCAGCCAGCACTGAATGGAGTGACTCAACAGAACACCTCTCTCCTTTCTGAGCAAATAATAACTAGAACAATTGCATCCCGAGCTAAAACAGGGCAGAAAGCTGCAGGATCTGCACACCGAAAGAAAGCAAAGGAAATGTCAACAATGTAATATCTACTCAAAACGTACTTCTATTTCTTCTCTCAGCTTTGTAGGGAAATCTGCAGTATCCCACTGAAGTTAAATTATTGCACTCAAACACCAACCTGGGTGAGGCACTGACTAGATTATGAAGCTATTTCTGATGCACTTGGCCACCATGTAATAATAAAAATAGGACCAGCAGATAGCCAGTCAAGAATCAATCTCTCTTTTTAGAAAGAGAGCACATAAGGGGAGGGTGGGGAGAGGAGCAGAGGGAGAAGGAGAGAATCTTAATGGAGCCTAGTGTGGAGCCTGATGCGGGGTTCCGTCTCAAGACCCTTGGATCATGACCTGAGCCAAAATCAGGAGTCGGATGCTTAACCAACCAAGCCACGCTGAGGCTCCTTTCCATGTCACTCATTTGGCCTAGTTTTATTGGGTCAAAGTAGGTGTTTACCATAAAACAAAGGAAGGAATCACAGAACCATACAGCAGAGATAGTTTTCTGCTCAGGTCTGACTTGAGTGACCAAAGTAAGACAAACTGACAAAACAAGAAGGCTCATAAAATTCCTGAGCTATCCAGACTCAAAGAAGTTTCTAGGAGTAGGAGGAGATTTTCTACACTGAGTCCTTCTTTGCAAGTTGCTTGCTCTTCTCTAATAATTAAGTAACTGAAGCCCAGCCTATGGACCAAAGTCAAGTAATTACTTCACAGAATACACAAATCCATATTTATAGAGACTGGGTAAAGGAAGCCATTATTAGATGAGTGGTCTAGCACATCGTTCTACACCATGAAGAGGTCTTTTCCTTGGTAAAGGTTTTGAACCACTGGTCTCCACCATATTCCCCTAGTCTATGATTAACAATTTCATGCAAAACAAGACTTAAAAGCATATTAAAGTCAATGCTTGTTGAGCTACAATTTAATTTCTCCAAACCTGCAGCCCTCTAAGGAATGTCTGGGTCACTGAAATACGAAAAATGTAATGAAACAGTAACAATTAAACTCATTTTAGTCAAGGACCATTAGACACCTTAAGTAAAAGTAACCTATTGTTTCTTAACATGATTCCAAAAATGGTCAGGACCAAAGGTGTTCATATATTTACAGTCATTTTTACTTGTCCCTGGCTCTGGTACATTAGTTCCCATTCATTAATTCCCTCTACAATGAGTCATTTCATCTAGCAGTCTTAAAACAGTAGGAGAGGATGAGGACCCAGAAGACATTAACACTCCACTTCTCATTATAATATAAATTAAAATAATAAAATTTAACAAACCACTCCTTCAGATTTGTTCCAAATGGCATTTCTGAGATTCTGAGATTCATCTCTGAGTATCTCCTGCATTAATTACTCTCTTATCTCCTATTTTGTCTTCTTAAAGTTCTTCTTAAATTCAGACATTCTCAGAAACTCCTGAGGCTTCTTGAGATCTCCTTTAAAGAAATTACAGGAGGAAACACAACAACAGTGATTGCTCTGGATGATGAGATAAAAACTCCTTCTTTTTACAATGGGTATGTGTTTCTGATAATCAGAAAAGATATTAAAAGTGAAATGTGGAAATAATAATCCTAACTCTTTCCACAATAACTTATAAACACCACAGCGTTCACTAACCTTCCCCACTCCAGGCATTCAGATCTCACTGCCTTCACACAATGTTTATAAGAAAGCATTTGATATTGAGAGGGAGAGTTAAGATGGCGGAGGAGTAGGGGACCCCTTTTTCAGCCGGTCCCGAGTCAAGCTGGATAGGTACAAGACCATCCTGAACATCCACGGAATGAGCTTGAGATGCAGGAAGATACATCAGGATCTCTACAAATGAACATCTCCAGCGCTGAATATTGAGGTACGAAGCGGGAAGCTGTGAAACCGTGCAAATATATCGGAAGATAAACGGAAGGGGGAGGGAGCCACCGCGATCGGGGGCTGAGAAGCGATAGCCACCTGCACGGGAGAGCGGGCGGACTCGTGGATGGCACCCGCGAGAGAGCAGACTGGGACCGTGAGCCGGGAGCATGTGCCACCTGACTTCTCACGGAACTCTGGAATTCCGGTGTGCTCACTGGATCCAGACTGAAAACAGAAGCTCCAGGAACGCACGGGGGCGGCTGGTGGCTGGCGGTGTTAGAAACACCAAGGACAGAGATGCGCCAGCCATGGAAGTGAGGGCTGGGACACCAGGTGTGGGGCGCACATCCCGGGACGCTGCAGGGTTGAGCAGCACCAACAGTAACAGAGTTAAAGTGGCCAGAACATCAGTGGAGAACGGGCCGCAATCCTTCTGTTCTGAGACAGAGGCTGAGATTCGGCCACTGCTGCTCTGACTCTCAGAAGAGGCACAGCAAACCACCAGGGAAAGCCACCAGAAAACAAAAGCCTGGAAATACCAGCTCACAGTGTGCCCATCCCCATCTCCCCTCGCAGGGGACACGGAGACTCTACCCAAACAGGGTTGCCCGAGTATCGGCGCGGCAGGCCCCTCCCCCAGAAGGCAAGCTGAAAAATCAAGAAGCCCACATCTCTAAGATCCCTATAAAACAAGGGTGCGTGGGCCTGGGTCCCATCAATAATTTGGGCTCTGGACAACCCCACACACTCTCCTCATCAGAATGACGAGAAGGAGAAATCCCCCCCAGCAAAGAAAAGACAATGAGTCTGTGGCCTCTGCCACAGAACTAATGGATATGGATATAACCAAATTATGAGATATGGAATTCAGAGTAACAATGGTCAAGATGATGTATAGACTTGAAAAAAGTATTAACGAAAATGTTAATGAGAATATAGAATCTCTAAGGGCGGAAATGAGAGCGAATCTGGCAGAAATTAAAAATTCTATGAGCCAAATGCAGTCAAAACTAGAGGCTCTGACGGCCAGGGTGAATGAGGCAGAAGAACGTATCAGCGAATAGGAGGATGGGTTAGTAGAAGAGAAAGCTAAAATAGAATCTGGGCTAAAAAAAATCCACACTCAGGAATGTAGGTTACNAATCCACGCCCACGAATGTAGATTACGGGAGATTACTGACTCTATGAAACGATCCAATGTCAGAATCATCGGCATCCCTGAAGGGGTGGAGAAAAACAGAGGTCTAGAAGAGATATTTGAACAAATTGTAGCTGAAAACTTCCCTAATCTAGCAAAGGAAATAAGCATTCGTGTCCAAGAGGCAGAGAGGACCCCTCCCAAGCTCAACCACGACAAACCTACGACACGTCACATCATAGTGCAATGCACAAATATTAGATCCAAGGATACAGTATTGAAAGTGGCCAGGGCAAAGATATTTCTCACATACCAAGGCAAAGGTATCAGGATTACGTCAGACCTGTCTACAGAGACCTGGAATGAGAGAAAGGCTTGGGGGGGCATTTTTAAAGCTCTTTCAGAGAAAAACATGCAGCCAAGGATCCTTTATCCAGCAAAGCTGTCATTCAGAATTGATGGAGAAATAAAGACGTTCCAAAATCGCCAATCATTAACCAATTTCGTAACCACGAAACCAGCCCTACAGGAGATATTAAGGGGGGCTCTATAAAGGTAAAAAGGCCCCAAGAGTGATACAGAGCAGCAAGTCACAACCGATACAAAGACTTTAAAGAGAAANAGACTTTACTGGCAACATGGCATCATTCAAATCATATCTCTCAATAATCAGTCTCAATGTAAATGGCCTAAATGCTCCCATAAAACACAGAGTTGCAGATTGGATAAAAAGACATGACCCATCCATTTGCCCTCTACAAGAGACTCATTTTGAACCTAAAGATACATTCAGACTTAGAGTAAGGGGATGGAGTACCATCTTCCACGCAAATGGACCTCAAAAGAAAGCTGGAGTAGCAATTCTCATATCAGATAGACTGGATTTTAAACTAGAGGCCATAGAGAGAGATACAGAAGGGCACTATATTATTCTTAAAGGAAGTATTCAACAAGTGGATATGACAATTATTAATATATATGCCCCCAACAGGGGAGCAGCAAGATACACAAGCCAACTCTTAACCAAAATAAAGAGACATATAGATAAGAACACAGTAATAGTAGGGGACCTCAACACCCCACTATCAGAAATAGACAGAACACCCTGGCAAAAACTAAGCAAAGAATCAAAGGCTTTGAATGCCATACTCGACGAGTTGGACCTCATAGATATATATAGAACACTACACCCCAGAACCAAAGAATANAATACTCATTCTATTCTAATGCCCATGGAACATTCTCAAGAATAGACCATGTTCTGGGACACAAAACAGGTCTCAAACAATACCAAAAGACTGAAATTATTCCCTGAATATTTTCAGACCACAACGCTCTGAAATTGGAACTCAACCACAAGGAAAAACCTGGAAGAAACTCAAACACTTGGAGGCTAAGAACCATCCTGCTCAAGAATGACTCGATAAACCAGGAAATCAAAAAACAAATTAAACAATTTATGGAGACCAACGAGAATGAATACACAACGGTCCAAAACCTATGGGATACTGCAAAGGCAGTCCTAAGGGGGAAATACATAGCCATCCAAGCCTCACTCAAAAGAATAGAAAAATCTAAAATGCAGTTTCTATATTCTCACCTCAAGAAACTGGAACAGCAACAGAGGGACAGGCCTAACCCACTGACAAGGAAGGAGTTGACCAAGATTAGAGCAGAAATCAATGAATTAGAAACCAGAACCACAGTAGAGCAGATCAACAGGACTAGAAGCTGGTTCTTTGAGAGAATCCATAAAATTGATAGACCACTGGCAAAACTTGTCCAAAAACAAAGAGAAAGGACTGAGATTATTAAAATTATGACTGAAAAGGGAGAGGTCACGACCAGCACCATTGAAATTGCAAGGATTATTAGAAACTTTTATCAACAGCTATATGCCAAAAAACTAAACAATCTGGAAGAGATGGAGGCCTTCCTGGAAACCTATAAACTACCAAGACTGAAACAGGAAGAAATAGATTTCTTAAATAGGCCAATTAACTATGAAGAAATTGAGTCAGTGATAAACAACCTTCCAAATAATAAAACTCCAGGCCCAGACGGTTTTCCTGGGGAATTCTACCAAACATTCAAAGAAGAAATAATACCTATTCTCCTAAAGCTATTTCAAAAAATAGAAACAGAAGGAAAGCTACCAAACTCATTCTATGAGGCTAATATTACCTTGATCCCCAAACCAGGCAAAGACCCCCTCAAAAAGGAGAATTACAGACCGATTTCTCTAATGAATATGGATGCCAAAATCCTCAACAAGATCCTTGCTAATAGAATCCAACAGTACATTAAAAGGATTATCCATCATGACCAAGTGGGATTCATACCTGGGATGCAAGCATGGTTCAACACTCGCAAATCAATCAATGTGATACATCATATCAACAAGAAAAGACTCAAGAACCATATGATCCTCTCAATTGATGCAGAAAAAGCATTTGACAAAATACAGCATCCTTTCCTGATTAAAACCCTTCAGAGTGTAGGAATAGAGGGTACATTTCTCAATCTCATAAAAGCCATCTATGAAAAGCCTACTGCAAGCATTATTCTCAATGGGGAAAAGCTGGAAGCCTTTCCCTTAAGATCAGGAACACGACAAGGATGCCCACTCTCGCCACTATTATTCAACATAGTACTAGAAGTCCTTGCAACAGCAATCAG
>NC_048224.1:84168005-84191195 GCF_002007445.2 Ailuropoda melanoleuca | reverse complement strand
CTTAAAGCAATGACCTGTCGTAATTACTTGGCCAGCCTCTGCTATCCTCTCTGACAAAATAAACAGGGAGCAGTGCAGTTCTGGTTTTCTATAAAGAAGAAAATGAAAAGGCTAATGCAGAGATAAAAGACAACTGACAGTGTGCCTGCATTCTGGGGAAGAAATACAATTAACACAATCATGCCCACTCAGGCCTCTCCTTCTTATATTGATAAGAAATTAGATGCTCTAAAATTAAACTCCAGAGCAATGGTGATCTGATCATGTATAAGGCCAACCATATAAGAAAAGTGACAGTACAGGTCTGAGATCTGAATATCATCTCGCATCTCTAAAACTATTATTCCCTTTCTCTGTTTGATGCCAAGTAGAATAATTCTGCCTCCCCCAGCAATTTGCTCAGACTGTGAAGAGCTTATAGAATCTGGTGACAACCTAGCATCCCTAATAACTCTTATGTCAATTTCATTGCTTAGGTCCCTAAAAAGTCAGCCACTCACCCTCCCAGGCCACTGCTCTAAACCTCAGGCTTTCACAGCACACAGCACTTCGGTGCACACATAGACAGGACTGCAGTTATTTCTAACTCACTTCTCTGCAGTTCAAGCTCTCCATCTCAGCAGGGCTTCATAACGTAAGAGTAGAGCACTAATAATCTTTACTCAATCTCCATTCTTAAGAGCAGTGGAGTAACTGGGCCTGGCTACTGACCTCTCTGGGTCTCACCTTCCCTCCCACCTCCCTGGCTTAACCCAAACCCCTCTTTGTGAGTATTATTGGTCCCATTGACCTTCCTCCATTCAGCTCCATTCAACTCTCCCTGGTGCTTGGAAACATGCCATTACTGCATTTTGTAAGAAAGAAGCTTTTCTATGGGTGGTGGGTTTGGCTCCTGCAATTCCTGTCATTATTTTTCTTTGAAAAGATGACTTTTGTGATCTTTCATATTAGAGTATTGATAAAATCAGAGGGAGACAAAATGCAGGCTAAGAGAAATCACTAGGGTCCTTTACTGGGTTGGTGTGAGAGAAGTTAGTAATTATTTGTGAAAAGAGGAAAACAAGAACACAGCTCTAAGGATCGCTAAAGAATGTAAGTATATATTTAATGCAGAGTAAGATGCTAAGAAATATTTAAAGGTTAAAGAAAACAAGAAAATGAGGTGCCTGCGTGGCTCAGTCAGCTAAGCATCTGCCTTCGGCTCAGGTCATGATCCCAGTGTCCTGGGATCGAGTCCCGCATCAGGCTCCCTGCCCAGTGGAGAGCATGCTTCTCCCTATCCCTCTGCTGCTCCCCCTGCTTGTGCTCTCTGTCTCTCTGTGTCAAAAAAAGAAAACAAGGAAATGTTTTATATAATTAAGATAGTAAATGCCCCTCACATGTACCCTAATATTTATAGCCAGCAATGCCCACAATAGCCAAAATAAGGAAAGAGCCCAGATGTCCATTGACAGGTGAATGGATAAAGAAGATGAGATATACAATGGAATATTACTCAGCCATCAAAAAAAATGAAATCTTGCCATTTGCGACTACATGGATGGAACTAGAGAGTATTATCCTAAGTGAAATAAGTCAATCGGAGAAAGACAAATGCCATACAATTTCACTGATATGTGGAAATTAAGAAACAAAACAATGAACACAGGGGAAGGGAAGGAAAAATCAAATAAGGTGAAAATAGAGAGGGAGGCAAACCATAAGAGACTCTTAACTATAGGGAACAAACTGAGGGTTCCTAGAGGGGAGGTGGATGGGGGGAAGGGGTAATTGGGTAATGGGCATTAAGGAGGCAGTTGAAGTAATGAGCACTGGGTGTTATATGCAAATGATGAATCACTAAATTCTACCCCTGAAACTAATAATATAGTATGTGTTAACCAAGTTGAGTTTAAATGAAAAATCTTTTAAGAAGAAATAGCAAATACCCTTTACAGATATTGGGCACTTCATTTTGCAAGGTACCGAGGGAAGACATAGTTCAATCAGTTAAGATATGCTGAACTACAAGTAGCAGAAACCTTGATTCTACTGCTTAAATAAGAAAGTTTATTAGATAACATAAGAGAAAGACAGTAGATAGTCAATAGGGCTGCAGGCACAAAATGATTAGGGTTCTGGTTCTGGGTGCCTATTAACCATTCATTCGACTCTGATGTCTTCTATGTCCCCAGGTTAGCTTTCCTCATAGTTACAAGATGGCTACCTGCAGCAGTGGTAACCATGGGCTGCCTTGTTTATTTCCTGCTGGAGAGAGAGAAAGAGACAATCTCTCCTCCACTCTTGGAATACAAGGCCATGTCTGGGCCTACTTAGATCTTATGTCCCCACCTAGATCCATTATAGTGACAGAGAAACCACTCCATGCTTCTTGGCTTGGACTAAGTAGAACCCACCCAGAGCTGGGGATGGAGTTGATTCCCCTAAACTCACAGGACTAAATGGAAAAAGGCTGGTACCTAAACTAAAACCGGTCCTGCCCCCATTAGGAAAGGAGAGAGTAGATAGAAAACCCATAGCCTCCACTGCGATTGCATATGATTACAAACGTAGGCTTTGGTGTCCAACACACTAGCTAGCATTCCAATTCTAGCCTCAGAGTTTGACCTTAATGACTTCTTTCTGCCTCGGTTTTTACATCTCTAAAATACTTCACATGGTTTTGTGAAGATTCAGTGAGCTTACATATAAAGTAGTAGGCACAATATCGGGGAAGTAGTAAGTACTCAGTGGATGATAGTAGTGATGAATGTTCTTACAACTACTATTATTAATATCATTTGTGATATTATTATCATCACCATCATTATTCATGATTATAGTCCTCCTTTAGCAGCTGGGGTTCTGGGCAGCTGAGAGACCAAGGCTGATAAGCTAAACAAGTTCTTCCCACTCCCAGCACGAGAAGTTTTCTCTAAATAAGTAAAAGGCGATGTCCCCACCTCCCAGGGAAGCCATAGCACAGACCTTTCACCTTTTAAGGCTGAGACAGAACACCTAAAGAAGAGGTCTTCTCCCCTAGGGCTGAGACCCAGACCTCCTGGAGAGGTCTCACTAGATAACGGAGAAGTTGTTCAGGTGCTACAGCAGAACTTGCTCGAAGTATGCCCCCTGGGGGTACCAGAGAAATCCGTTCACAAAGAGGTGCTTCACTTTGGACCCCAAAGCCGTATAAGGGGTATGGGGAAGCCATTCCCTGAAAGGTGTCTCGATGGCAGCACTCGGCTATGAAACTATCCAGAAGGGGCTGAGGAAGTTGGTGCCTGCCATGCTGTAAGAGCTGGGTGCTGGGAAGGTCAACCACTGCAGGGTGCTGGAGAAGCTGAGAGAAGACCGGAACTAGAAAGTATAGGAAACCCATTGTGATGGAACCCAGAGTTGGCAAAAAAATAGGGTAACATCCTTAGATGGTAGAGGGAGCCAGAGGGAATCAGTGTGGGGATACCTCTCATGTGTATCCTGGAGAGGCGGCATGCCTCTGGGATTGCACTGTCCAATGAGGTAGCCGCTAGCCACATGTGTGCATTTTGATTCAAATTTTAAATAATTAAAATTAAATTAAATTCTAAAACTCAGGTCCTCGGTTGTACCAGCCACATTTCAAATGCTCACTTGTCGTATGAGACTCTTAGCTACACCCCAGGGACAGCCCAGCTCCACGGTGCCCTACCTGAGGCCCCACCCATCTGGTCTGGGAGCAACAGGGCCATGTTGGCCATGCTTGACCCTCAGGCAATATTTCTGGCTTCTCACAATCTTTGTCACACATGCAGGAAATCCAGAACATCCTAAATGAACTGGTGAGAGGACCCAGGGGTTCCAGAAGAGCCAGTTTTATTTCCTTTAGGCTTCTTGTATCCTTTACATCTGTGACCCTATTACCCCTACATTTCCCAAAATGGAGTCCCCACAGCACATGCCTAAGTGTGCCAACGAGCAACTGTTCTATGCCCAATTAGGACTCTGAAAATACTAGGTTAAACTAAATTAAACAGGGTTTTTTCTGCATAGCAGGCCATATCCATGCTCTATATTCCTCCAAGAGACTACCAACAGCCATTGCATCTCTTTGCCTGAGGGATTTCTCCAAAACCTGAGAGGCTGCTTTGCCAGTGACAGACTGGACGTGCAAGAAATTGGGATGACTGACAGAAGACGATATATTAATGCCTCAGATCCCTCATCCCTCAGATGGGACAATGCTGAGGCTTGCACTTTATGCTGTCTCCCAGAGTTTCCCCTCAGGTGTAAGCTCTGGTCACACACAGCAATGGCTGGCCTGTTTATATACCCTTTTCTGGCTTCCTTACCATTCTTCTAGTGCCTTTTCACTTCCCTGCTGTTCCCCAGATCTCCCAAATCAATGACTTGTCTTTGAATCCTTATTGTAGCCTCTGCTTCTAGGAAAACCCAAACTGTGCCATTCTATGTGGCTTCTTAGTTATTAACACACATTATCAATCCTCGGGAGAGTAGGACCTACACAACAGCTCTCAGACACGTTGACATTGAGTCCATCTTCGCACGGCATTCCCGTCACACCTTCCCCGAACAGTGTTCTGTAAAACCAGCGGGGGAAATGCTGGGATGAATCATAAAGAATGGGCTCCAAGCCCATAACCCTCAAAAGGAATCTGCAAGTAGCTATAAACCGGAGTTTAAAGACATCAGTCCAACGGGCTGCTGAGGCCTTTGGCCTTGTCTTCCATAGTAGTAGTTCTCTGAAATCAGAATGGTAACTAAAGAGAAATTTCTGCCTGCCTTATCCCAAGCCAAAATGCATTCACGATAGGAACTCTGTGTGAAGTCCTGCTGAAGAATGACGGCATTGTGGTGTTAAGGGAGTCCGGAGATGGTCAGACAAGAGGACAGAGGAAGCAGGAGGCTTGCCACTTGAGAGTAGATGGGAAGTCAGGATTTTTCAGGGAGGAAGGGGAAAAGATAAAAGTGATAAGCTAGGAATATACCACGAATAAATAACGTACATGGGATAAATGTCTTTCCCCTTCTCATTTCAGAATATCAGGTGTAAAGGGGAGTTCTTAATGTCTGAGAGAAATAAGTTGAAGATAAAATGAGCCATTAGTACTATATTCAATTTATACAGTTTATACAATTACGGAATCTTCCTTCACTTCCTACCTCAAGAGTGAAAAGCTGGATATAAAAATAGAGTCTAAGAAAGGTTAAGTAAATTCCTGGTCACCAGAATCAATACAGAAACAGGATTGCATAGTGCAAACCTTGGAGTCAAACAGGCTGGGTTTGAACAGCAGCCCTGCTGAGCGACCAGGGACATCACCACCGTCTGCACGTCAGGTTTCTCATCTATAAAACAAAAAGTGCCTGCCTTAGTTGTGGTAAGGACAACTAATGTATATTAAAAACCCAGGATGCTGCCTCAGTAGGCACTAGTTCGGTGGGAACTATTATTACAGTCCCTAGTAATTTACTAAAGCATCTAGTATGTCTTGTTACCTTCTTTCCATAACCTGATATGACCAGCTCCAGGGAAATCAATTAAACCCCCTACCCATGTGTCCTTGGCATCATTGTTAAAGTTGAGCCCCAGGGCTGGAAGGGCCAACGTGGAGCTGGGGCCGCCAGGACACAGAGTCCATTCTGCTCTCTACACATAGCACTCGCAGGGGCCTGCCTCACCCCTACCTGGGGAAGACCAGATTCTAAACCATTACTTTTCCTCAACTGTAGCCATTAAACTACATTAAATCTCCCATCAACGCACAGAAATGTCTCCAGGCTTAGGGACGTTTCTACCAACGTTCCTATTTCCCAATCTGGCTTCCCCTCCCTGCAAAGACAATTCTCTTGACACCACTTCTCCTTCCAGCTACCTCCCAACTTCCCTACTCTGCTAAGCAGAACTCCTTGCAAGAGTCATTAAGATCCCTGTCTCTAATCCCCTTCTCCCATCCTTTGTTTACCCCACCACCATCAGGCCTGCCTCTCGAAGCTCTGGCCAGACTGACCTCTGCATCGCCAAATCCAATGTTCATTTGTCAGTTCTAGTTTTTCCTAAGCCTTCTGCTGTGCTTGACTGTGACCGTCCTTCTCCTCCTTGCAATTCTGTGTTCTCTTCATGTCAGGACTCTCACCCTCTGGTCCTCCTCCACTGGCCCTGCTTCTCGGTCCCTGGGGCTCCCAGCCTCATTGAGAGCTCAGGCTCAGTCATGGCCCTCCATTCTCCCACACCTGTCTCATCCTCAGTGAACTCATTCATGGCTTTAAACACCACCTGTAAGCTACGGGCTCTCACATTTACTTCTGCAGTGGGGGCTTCCTCCCTGAAAATCATCAAAATGCCGTCTCTTGTCCCACCAAAGCACTGCTTCCTTCTGTTAAAGACAAAACATTTCCAATGGGTCAGTGCCTCCTTTGGGTCAAGTATGGACATTGACCACAGTCCCAGACAGATGCGTCTGTAACTAATTTATTACTTTCAGAATGTCTTTTTTCCTCCTTGATGTGCCAGTCATATCCCCATGTTACATTCCATTTTCATGTGTTCCACGACCCCTGGACCTTTCTCAGACTGTCCCAGCTCAGGANGGTACCTATCCAGCTCAACTCAGGGGACCGGCTGAAAAAGGTGTCCCCTACTCCTCCGCCATCTTAACCAATGTCTCAAGAACATTTTAATCACTTCAGATAATAGGAGATATAATACAAGAACACAATAACTTTTTTTNACCCTCATCAATATCTTGATTTGTCAACATTTCACCTACATCCCAGTATATAGTTATATTAAGAACATTTTAATCACTTCAGATAATAGGAGATATAATACAAGAACACAATAACTTTTTTAAAAATGGTAAGGCATAGTTCAGAAAGTACGCATTTTTAAGACCATCTTATTGTGTCATATAATCCAAGATTTGGTACATAAATACTGTTCTGGCACCAGTGGGGATGGACAGGAAGCTGGCTGGAGACCCAGAGGGGAGTCTCATCAAGAAATAATGAGACCTAAAGTAGGACAGCAACTACAGAGATAGAGTAGGTAACAGATTTTTTAAAGTCTGAGCTTACAAGGTCAAAAGGATAAGGGTGAAATCAAAAATGAACTTGGGTAAATGAAATCATGGAATAAAATTGGGAGTATAGAATGAGAAGTAGCAGATATGGCTGTAATTAATAGATCCTTGCGATCCTACGTTCTTTTTGCTTGAGAAGACAGTAGTAACCTTCTTTCTAGCTCAGAGGGAAGAAGAGTAATAATAATAATAAACCAGGACCATCCAGAATTAATCACCTCGATTCCTCCCCCCGCCCCCAGCTGGATGGGGATTTTCCTGACTATACAGGAAAATGTTCAGAACTCAATCAGGGCAATGCTGTGATATAAGGATGAGGCCACATGAGCCCAGCCCACACTTGTGCAGGTTTGGGCCAAGCCAACAGGCATGACACTTTTAAAGGAATAAATGAAGCAGCCAGAGCTGACAAGCTGACCTGGCAGCACCACTGAATAGACATGGAAAAGTCCCACTTGGTAAAGGGGAAATGGCAGAGGGAAGTGGTTAGCTTGACCCTTCAGCCCGAGGTCCTACCTGGGACGGCCTGCCAAGATTGTGACTGAGTCCTGATGGTCAGTTTGGCTCACAGGTGGTGAATATGACTCTTTCTCATCTCATCTATCTCTTCATGCTCCTGTTTACTCAGAACCGTTCCTGCCCGTCTGTTTTCAGACTCAGGGCACATACGTACAATTGAAATAACACTAAACTCAGGGACAGAAGGGTGTTCAAGCCATTCATTTATTCCACTAACATTTTCAGCTTCTACTATTGTGGACCCAAACCAAATGCAATGGTGTCATTGCCCACCAAGGACTTCCAGATTAGTAATCATAACTGCAAACAACTTGGCACGTACCCCTTGCCAGGAACCATGCCAGGTGCTTTACTTATATCAACTCATTTAATCCTTCCCGCAATTCTATGAGGTAAATATGCTATTATTAACATCTCCATTTTAAAGATGGGGAAACTGAGGCACTGGGGGGCGCTTAAAGACCTTGTCCAACACTACAGAGAGTTAAGTGGCAGATTTGGGATCTCAAACCAGGCAGTCTGACTTCCAGGGCTGTGTTCTTCACCAATGCACTATTCTGCGGTATACGGAAATGAACTATAAACCACTGAGATGGAGCATTTCTGGTATTAGGTATTAGTAGTCTGTACGTGCTACCGTACAAGGCCAACTTGTAAGGGGAAATGTCAGGGAAGACCTTTAAGCCCTTGAGCAAGGTCTTGCCAGATGACCGGGATTCCCCAGCCACATTGGGGGTGTGAGTTCCACATAGAGGGAACCTTGTGAGCAGGGACAGAAGACAGGAAGCTGGAAGGAGTTAGATCAGAGTAGCTGGAATAAAGTCTTGGGGGGAGGTGAGGAAATAGCAAGGCGAGGGAAAAAACTAGAAAGTTGGTCATGTGCCTGAGGCCTTCTAAGTTATGCAAAAAATAAACAAATAAATAAACAAAGATATCTTGCTTCTGGGCCATACTCTCTCACTCAATTCTACTTAGATCAGCATTGGAAGTCACTGGAAAATGAGAGAGCCACAGCCCCCGTGTGACCAAATGCAACGATACTGCCTCCTACTAGCTCAGAACTTGCTTTTGTTCAAGGCTTTTTAAGTGTCTCCTGTACTACAATGAGAACACATGGTTAAACACAGCAGTTTAACTCCCACCAAACTGCTTAATGGGTGACGCGAAGTGGCTTCTACAGTTGTGCCCAGTGGGGGACTCTATTTTCAGCTCCCATGCGAATCAGAAGGGACTCTTCCTGGCCAAAAGAAGTCTACAACCTCATTGCCTTTGCAACCTGTCAGACGACAGAGTTACAGAGCAGAGGAAATTTAGGTTTGGAAAACAAAGCTGCAATATCAAACAAACAAGAAACTGTTCCAGGGAAATAGGAGAAGAGTAAAGCCAGGAGCCAGCGTTCTTTGTAATGTGTTTCGGAGAGAAAAAACAAACAAACAAGTGAACAAAATGCATCTGCAGCAATCTCTGTGATATACCAGATCCTTAAGGAAAACCCACAGCGAGGGCCACTGCAGAGGCAGAGTAGTGTGTCCCGACTCTGAAAGACCACACTCCATGTAGACGGGCTCGAGAAAAGAAGTGTGTGGCTTGTGGAAGAGAACCTAGGGACCTCAGACACCTCAGGTAAAGTCCAGCCCAAATCAGATACAATTCTCTGACCATACATACCAGAGAGGACTTTCATTAGTTTCTAGAAGGAAAAAAACAGGACATTTACATCAGTCTCCACTCTCTCACAGCCACTCTTACCTTTTGCTCCCCTCAGCCCACCCCAACTCAGGTCCATTCCCAGAGTAGGAAACTCAAGCCCCAGTACTCCCACCCCCCGAACCCTGCACACGGGAATGGCCTCTCACTATGTACCTGGTGGAGTAATCACAAGCCCCAGTCCTGGGCATGTGCCCCCCAGATCTGAGCTGCAGGACTGGGTCCTTGGTTCCTACCACTGCTGCAGATCTAGAAGGGAAGGCACAGAGACACGGGCATGAGGGCATCTTGGGACCCCATGACAACCTTGCCTTGCCTATTCTTCCATCCACACAGTGTCTTGAAGACCTTAAAAATAAAAGGAGTGAGCACAAGCTCCAGCTTGTTCACCTCTTTTGGGGAGGTAGATGCATCCTGTCTTCTAGAACCTCAGCGATGACTCAGCCTCCAAGGTGCTGACGTGCTCCCTGACGCTTCCCTCTGGGGAAGAACCAACGCACTTGTTTCAGTCTCTGATTGAATACTATATTGTATTAGTCTACTATACAGTCGACTATAGACATATGTAGGCACATGTTAGCTGTGTACTAAAATGTGTATTATTCTTTTTCCATGGGGTGAGCCCAAAAACCTGGTTTTTGAAGTGCCAAGTTACAGAACTACTTCAGGAACAGAGCGACATTGATTTTCTGGATTGGATGGTCTCTCATGAAAAATTCCATCACAATTCTGGTGTCCAGAGCACATACCAGACCAGCAGCTGCTTTACTGAATGTTGCCTGACCTAAACGCATTTCTTGATAGTGTCATATCATTCACATTTATCCAAGCACAGAAAGACAAAGATGGGCCTGTAAGTGAAATGAAATATGGATGAGCTATATGGTTCACCTAAGAAGCAGGGCTGATACCTAGATTTCTAGACTGATTCTAGATATCACCATGGCCTGTGTGTGTGCATGTGTGTGTCCGTGCACGCGTGCATTTGCATGCTCATGAGAGAGAGAGAAAGAGAGAGAGATTTGCCTGAAAGGGTTGGGCTGGGCCCATAGCAAGAATCACCTAACCCCTCACCCTGCCCCGTCCCAGGACTTGCTTCCTGAAATCTACAAAGTACAGTGCTGATTGGAGTCTGTGGTATGACTGGCGCCCTGATACCCAAGGCATCAGTTTTGAGATTTTGACTCCAGGGTTGAACTGTCACCTTCCAGAGGTCACAATTTAGAATTTGCTTTTACTTTGCCTGGGATGCAACACCTCCCACACACAAATATTTACCCAAGCACTGATGAAGGGGGAGACTCATTAGGAAACGGTATTCAGTTCTGCCGCACATTTTCAGATTTGGTTTCACACAAGCTGAGCAGCCTCCCAGGACCGTCACGTCACTTATTTTTTCCAAGTGGCAGCCATAGCAATGAATATGCCACCCCAAATTTTAACTGTCACGCTGCCAATTTTAAAAACCCATGTAACTCAAAAATTTTTAGATTATACACTATTTTATTCAGATCTCAGAAACGTATATTCTTCTTAAAGTTATATCTAGTTGTATTTTTAAAATTTTTGTAAAGAAGACAGTATATTCCCTAGAAAATAATAAACTGAAATTTGAGGCAAAGCAGGTCTCATTGGAAATACAAGTGAGAAAGCATATTACAGACTCTCTTATATGTTTATCTTCTGTAAACAGTTTCCTCTAAAAGGACCAAGAGCACACACTGGGATTAGGGTGTATTTCCTTCCTTCGGGGAGTGAATATAGTAATGCCAGAAAATGAGAACCATTCCCACACTAGAAGACTCTGCTTCAAAACCAAAAATAAAGTCAAAGGATTGCTAATGACATACAGAAGCAAAAGTAAGACACCTTGTCTTATAATGTTTTCCGCGTTCTCCATGAATCCTCTTACTCTGAATATTTTAGAAGGATGCTTCTATACACACCTATCAAAATGCCATCAAGGGAAGCACTCCTGCTCTTTACCTCTCACTTTCAATCAAGACCCCCTCTCTACCCAGCTGGCTGCCATGGCAGCAGGGAGACAGACCGAGCAGTTATTCGGCTCATTTTATCTTCCACGGGATCCATCAAGACACTGCAGAGACTCACAGAGAACAGAGTGAATAGAGCATTTCTGAAGTGCACCCTCGTCCAGCCTTAGCTAAAGCCATCGCTCAACTGCAGGAAGTGAGTAGTACAGGGAGACTCTGACCTACACCCAAGTCTTCAGAGACCCAAACCCCAAAATGGCCAGAGCTGGGCCTTCTCTCCACCCCCGCCTTAGGGAACCCCCTTCCACACTCCACCCTCCTTCTGTTGTTATTGGAGCTTTGTATTAAACATCGGGGTTTGTAAGACTCACAGATGGGAGCCGTAAAGTGAAGCAAGGACAACTTTGAGCATCCCAAAGAGTCACTGCAGCACCCTGACCTCCAGGAAGTGTCCAAATTTCAACAGCCTAAAAATGAAGGAAATCCTGCTCACCATTCTTGGAGAGTCAAACACAAAACACATTAAAGTTTCTAAGAGAAACTGAAGCCAAGACGTGGCATCCACTTTCTTTAACCAGGGGCAGAGCTGACTTCACTGACTTGTGACCTGTGTGGTCACAAAGACTGCATGTTTAGAAAAGCCCATATGTGGCTCGATGCTCTGTGGTTACCATCTTGAAATTCTTAAAATTGTTTAATAAGGGGCCCCGCATTTTCACTTTGAACTTGCCCCCTGCAAATTTCATAATCAACCCTAACCAGGGTTACTCTTGTATTGGCAACACCCCTTAACAACCAGGGGACATAGTTTGTGTGTGATGCCAAGCCAAAAACAACTGAAATCAGGGAAATTCTAAGGGATATACTACCTCTCTTGTGGCTACTGGCCATAAACTTTTCCCTCCAAATTGTCTGAATTTTTTCACTTCACTTTGTCAAATGGCTTGTATGTGTCTTTCCATTGGGAAAAAGAAGAGCGAAAGAGGAAGAGAAGGGAGAGAAGAATCTCTCTTAAAAAAAAATATATAGCTTCATAAACATGCCAGGATATCAGTCATTCACATGAGAGTATGAATTAATTGAATCTTCCTGCTTCTCTCAGCTGCCATGGAGCCACTGAGTAGCCAGCAAGAAGGGGGTGGGGAGAGTGGTCTGTAGCAAGAGTCCTGGTGAGAGAGATGCAATGGTGGTAGCCTCTGGACTGAGGACATTGAGGTCCGGGAATGAAAGGACAGGTACCCCAGAGGGTAGCTGAGGGGTGCAGAAAAGGAGCAACAGCACGGTAATAGTAAACTTCTCTTCCTCTTCTAGAAGTTTGCCTGGCACAGGTCAGTGCCAACAAAAAGTCAAGTTCTTTTCTCCCTTCTGGACACCATGAATCCTATTCCACAATGAATTTTGGAATTAATTAACATCATTAATTTAGCCCCATCATCTTCCAAAGACATCTACAAGCTGGCTTAGCACTACACACACAAAACAGGTTTTCTGAGGGAAAATATCCTTAAAATTCCAAACCTCTGATTTACGAGTTGTCAGGATACCTATCTGTTGAAAGGTTAAATACAGCCTGAATCCTGTTTCACTGACACACAGAACCAACACAAATTCCAAGAACTACATTCCTACAAATGAGATTTTTTTTTTTAATGTGCATTGGTCCTTTCCCCAGTACATTCAATTAGTGAAATAAACAAAATAATGACTTTCTCCATTATTTGCCAGGAATATTGGCAATTGAAACTGAATGATCTGGTATTTTAACTTAAATGTAATGGGTACTTTTCTTCCAGAGACTCTAAGTTCCTAATTCATCTTTATGTGAAATGAAATATAGATGAATTTCCATATATCCATGGAAACCAGCAGAAATCACTTGCCCATTTGACAGAGAGATGTACAGGTCAATCGTGGGACCCAGTTTCCAGCTTAGCTCCCAACTAACACTTTCCTTCCTTGGCTGGCACAGATTTCGACAATCACCAGCACAGACCTGCGTGGCCCACAAAGCCCTTCTCCCTGACGCCAGTCTGGGGCAGGTAAAACTTACACAGCACCTGCTATGGGCCACTTTAAATGCCTCTCGTCGAATCTTAATGACAGTCTTTGAAATAGGGTCTATTGGTCCCATTTTACAGATGGGGAAACCGAGGTGCAAAGTCACATGGCAAGCAAGGTCATATTGGGCTTAGGACCACCTGCCCTCCAATGACACCGTGCCACCTCCCAGGGCACAGGACTGGGACCTGGGACGGCAGGATATTCTGGGCAGGTGAAGGTAGTAGGGAGAATGTGGGAAGGAGAATGAATAATGAATGCTCATGGCCCATTTATAACTTACCTGACCCTGAGGCTCTTTACTAGCTGTGGGAGGACAGAGAGAGGCTCACACTTCCCCATTGAAGGTGATCTCAGCCCCAGACCCCCACCTGCTTCTCACCTGACAGTGTGGGCTCTGTTCTACCCTCACTACCAGGCCTAGAACCTGTCATTGCCTCTCCAACCCCAAGGTCACCACAGAGACTTTTCAGCAGACTTAAAGAGGCGAGATGAGGAAGTGACAGGGACGGCAGCTGTGTCATGAAAGTTATGTGGCGTGCGATCGAGGGCAAGGAACAAGAGAGAGGTCTTGTTTCCTCAGTGCTTTCTTGTTTCTTTACCATTTTGCACAAGCCCCAGTAGCCCTCACACTATCCCCCCAAAATTCCCCTTAGATCATGTCTTAGGGAAATGTCAATATTATTTACCTTATGACCTTTTTCATCCTAATACATCTCCATGTGTTGGAGTCTTCACTGACTGAGCTTTACTGCAGAATGATATAGAATGTGAGGTCAAGATAAAAATTTCAAATATATAAATCGCTGATATATATGTAAGTCCTCAATTTTACCTTTCTCACTCTTTTTTTTCCCCCTAAAAATGATATGTATTTGCTCCTGGGTTGCTACCCAAAGTGTCATGTGAGACAGTGGTTCTTCTCTCGGGTGCGTTCATAGTCACATCACCTGGGGTTATTTTATAGGACATGGTGCCTGAGCCCTAACCCAGAAACAAAGGACTCACGCTCAGGGAGGGAAGGGCCTCGGCATTGCTTTAAAATTCCCAAGATAGTTCAAAGGGGTTTCTAAGATTTGGTGCGTGGTCCCACCCCCATGATTTCCTCCTAATTGGCCTGGAGCGAGCCCGGGAATCGCGATTGGGAGAGTTCCCCACGTGACCTAAGGTGCAGACCCACCTGCGAATCAGTACAGAGCACCAAAGGGAAACTACCATTCAACAGAAAATGATGGCAAATGAAGAGATGGAAAGTAAGGAACAGAACTGTTCATGTTCCTTGGAATAGTTGGAACCGAATCCTTGTGTGTCTGCCTGGTCCCCTTCCAAATGTACCATTAACGGAGATAAAGACGGCTGTTCACACATTCCCAGGCTGCCTTCTTTACATTCCCTCCAAGGCCAACTGCTTAGCTCTTATGAGCATGGACCTGGCTCTGCCCCTCACACACTGTGTGGCCTTAGGCAATGACCTTAACTCCTGAAGTCTCAGTTTCCCCTTCTGTCATATGGGTATGCTCCCCCACCCTGCTGAGGGGTAGTGAGCATATTAAAGTGACAATGCAGGTAAAGTGATTAGCAACGTACTCAACACACAGTAAGTGCTCAGTAAATGTTAGCTATTTTAATTACCGGTAGCCTTTTTCGTCACTTTTTGGTAATAATTACTAATGATAATTAACACTTACACAGGCTTATTACACTCCAGGCCCTATTCAAGTGTTTAACGTACAGTAACGCATTTCAATTCTCACAATGACATTAGAAGGAATCAATCATAAGCCCCATTTCATAGATCAGCAAACTGAGTCACAGAGGGGTTGGAGGACTTGCCTGAGGTCCCATATTGAGTGAGTGGTGGAGCCTGTCGGGCTCCATGCTGTTGCCGTATTGACTCTCACTTGTCGCACTGACTCTCAGACCACCCTACCTGATGGCCAGCTTACCTCTTCAGTTACCCACACCTGCTCTCATTTCTATCCTCTGTCCTACAAGCCTGAAGTCTAAGCAACATCTGGGATTTGACAGAGGCTAGAGAGACCATGGATCATCCCAAAGTCCACCGACCAGCGCCCGCCCCCACCGTCAGGGAGAGCTCGGCACTTCCTTCTCTTTGTCCATCTGACTACCTCTTTGCAGCTTTCACACCTGCTCAGATTAGTTTCCCTCCATCTGCTGTTTGTTGAGAGTACCTTGTATGAAGGTCCAGGCACAGTATCTAGGACCTAGTACTTTCAGCTGATATTATTTCCCCGTTCCCCTTAATCGGTTCGGCTTCTCATATCTCTTGGGAATTATTTCCTCCAACAGCATGCATGCAAGGCCATCCGCCCAGTGAACAGCTGTGCCTTTCATGCTGGCCCCATACATCTGCCTCTGGGGTAGCCCACAGATCCAGGGCTGGGCAGTGGCAGCAAGCGTCAGAGGGGGAAGTCTGCCCCGGCGAAGGGAACGAAGCCTCATGGGGACAGACACTCCCCTAGCAGGCTGCCATCTGAGCATCATTTCTCACTATCCTATCAGCCCCGTGGCCCCACATACAAGCTAAATTACTTCCTCCCCCATTTATCCACAGTCTGTAGAGAGCTCTGCTCCCCTTGCTTTGCACCCAACCAAAACTCACATTCCAAACCCTTCCTCCCAGCCTCCCTGGGCCTGCCATTTAGATTTGTTGGTTCAATTTAAGCATTTTTCTCAAGGTGGCCCTGCTGTAATGTTCATCAATGCCAAGAATTACCAATACTGTTTATATTCTATTACTTCTGATTGCCAAAACCTTTTATTTAGCTTCCTAGATGCCTACTTTTAAGGCCCCAGTCAGTGACATTGCCACTTCTGAAACATCCATTAACTTCCCTTTTTAATGGCTCTGATTTCTGTCCGGTGGTTCTTTCTCCCGGGGCATTATTTTGGAAATTTTCCTGGCCTGTTATTTTTAAGCCACAGAGTCTACAGAGTCCATCAGTCTAACATGGGTAAGAACTATTCCCATCATCTAGAAATCACTTATAGGAAGGAAAGTCCATGTAGGAAACCTCCCTGATTTAGGCTAGGTGGAATGCTGTTTACCCCCGGTTTCCAGGATAGAGTTAGGAAATCCTTTTCTGTAGAATAATCAAAGGTAGCCCAGTTCTGTCTGCAGGATTATTACCCGGCTGGTGGAAAGTATGCTCTGGAGTCCAACTGTGGGGAATAGAAGTCTAAACTCCGTTGGTTTGCTGTGTAACATTGGGCAGTGCTTTATTTCCTAACCTCAGTTTCTCCATCTGCAAAATGGGGATAACAATGGGATTTGTGTGGGAATTAAAGGAGATAATGCATTTTTAATAGTTGGCATGGAACAGATACTCAAGAAATTACTGATGTAATTACTACTGTCATTTTCATTATCTTTAGTGATAAAGTGACAGCATTCTCTTCTCCAGGAAGCATCAAGAGCTAAGGGGTGGAAAGCACAACTGTAAACAGGGAGGCAGGACCAAATGAACATAATGTTCTGGGACTCTGGTCAGTCACCACTGAGGAGGAAGAAGAATGGCATCTGGCTCCCAGGTGTTTCTGACCTCTCCTATGAGCCACATTTGTCCTCCTTCTGCTGCCTCTCTGTCCTTTCTTCCTTTCTCCTTCCCTCCTCCTCTCCTTTATCTCTTGAAGGTGCTAGAACATTAGATGAGCTACTGGTTGCTCAGTCAGAAAACACAGAGCCTATGTTTTTCTCTCTTTAATATGAAGTATTTTAACGATTCAAAACTCCAAGAAGTACCTAAAACTATTAGCAGTTGGAGTGGAAGGGAGGGAGAAAAAGGTGGTCAGAGTGGGCTTCACTTTTAATTGTATATAATGTATAAATGGAGGGATTATGGCTAATATTTGTTCTCTTTTTTGTATTTTTTCAGTATTCAGATATTTTAACTTTATGCCTTTTGGAGATTAAATAAATGAGGAATAAAGATTTATCATTCCAATTAAATGAATTTTTCCCTGATACAGAAGTTTCACAGCAGTAAAGCCTGCTTTACTATATAATGAATACCCCAAGCTCTGTCGTTAAGCCGGCAAGATGGCAGAGGAAATTCACTGGCATCATGAAAAAAGCACACAAGTCTGAAGAGAGAAGTAGATATGATTCTCAAAGAAAAGATAAGCACCCAGGCAGGGCCAGACGTCAGAGGCCAGTAAGCTCTTCACTCTGCAGGCCTCCTGCCTTCCTTCTCCAACATCCGTATTCTAGAAGGCCCTGCCCCCATTTGCTTTTAGCATATTTTACAATCTCCTTTTGCAGTGAGGTCATCATTATAAAGATATTTACTTTCTCCGTACTTGATACACAGGCTTGTCTATTAATGGTGGATGCTAGAACCAAGGCAGCGCTCTATGTGTCCATTGCCGTCAGCACACTGATGAATTTGGAGTTGTTCTGAGCTAAGGGATCAGTCCCGTCGGTGCTAGGAGTGTCTGTCTATTCTTAAATCTGGGTTCATACCTAAGGTAAACTCATATTTAAAAACCCAAGGCCTAAATTTATCTCAGTCCGTCTGTTGCCAAACATTCTGTCCAGTGTTGCCACAGACATTTCTCTGCATTCCCAGTGTATTCCCAGCAACCAAGAACCCATGTTTAGTCATCAGATTTAATTCAAAAAGGGTCCAAACCAAGAATAAACTGGTAAAAATCTGTCAATACCTCCAGTAAAATCTGTTTTTCTATGAACTCACTTGCTTATGTGGCAGAAATAAAGGCACACACCTATGTATCATAGCATTGCTTGTGACAGAAACGTCAGGAACAATGTAACTCCATACATCCAGGCAATGGCACATGTGTAGGCATTGAAAGGAGTGAGGCATCTCTCTGAATACTGACAATGAAGATCCAAGACACACGGTCAAGGGGGAAAGAAGCAGGTCCATTTCTGTATTATAAACTTACCATATAAACAGAAAAGTAATTTGAGTGTATGCTCCTATAGACATAGAAAATGTAGAAAATATCTCATTTCATGTAGTAAATTTTTTATAGGGAGCTTATAATGTTCCAGGCACTATTTTACTCTGTAAATACTAACTCATTGCATCCTCCCGACAGCTCCGAGGGAGGTACTATTAACGATCTGCCTTTCAGAGGAGGAACAGGAGCCTGAGAGCCCAAGGTCATGACCAGAGTCAGGCCCGGGCAGTCTGGCCCAACAGCTTCTCCACCGTTACAGGGTGCTCCTCCTGCCAGTACTGCTCTCATTTTGTTTTCATTGTAAAAATTTAAGAATGAAGAGGTGGGAAAAAAGAGGTTACACCCGTTTGGAGCATTATCAGTTGTTATAAGGCATAAACACATGTTCCTGCTTCAGGGTCCCAGGGTTTGGGATAGAGTTCAGAAATATGAGCAGGTTATTTCCCTTTTAAGTAAAAGAAACAGCAGAATTTGTTCCAACTCTTGGTGCTTAATGAAGTCCAGCCCAAGAGAGCAAGTGGTTGCAGAGACATTGCTTTTGGAGACACATCCTTGATAGCCTGGGAGAGGGGCCAGGAGTCGAGCCCGCAGCCCACAAGCTCTCCACTAAGTCTCTGTTCAGCAAGGGGAGACCTGTGCCTGCGAAGAAGTGGGCCTGCCCTAGAGTGCTGCGATGAGGACATCCATGCCTCAAGCAGGCCTTCAGAATCTCAGAGTTCTTGCCCTTCCCTCTCAGGGGGGCTCTTATTAGAAATGAATTATTAGAAATGAATCACAGCTTAGTTCCTGGCAGTGGTTTTGGCATCTACGAGCTGGGGGATTATTACTGCTGGCCTATTTAACCGATGACATCACCCATGAAGGTCTGTTAGATGTACTGGGCGCTGTGTAAGAGAATGTAGAGAACAAGCAAGAAAATGTAATCAGCTGACAAACAAAAAGGAGAGGAAGCTTCCGTCAGTCAAGAGGGGCCCTCAGGCTCAGAATGAGGAAGGGAACACCCCCAAAGCTACACATATAGGACCAAGTGAGAGTGCGTGAGTGGGATAGGGGACCCCAGGTATACTTGGGTCTGGTGGGGAGAGGTCCCGAAACGGCCAGGAAATTTGGTTGTAAGTAACAAGAACCAAGGTCACTTACAGAAAAGAGGGTGGGTGCAGTATTGCAAGGACAGATGGAAGCCAGTGGCCGTTCACTGCCAGCTAAGAGCCAAACTGGAAGCTAGAAACCCGGCAGGCACCCTGGTTGCCGAATTCCCAGACCTGCCCAAACTTCATTTGGTGGATATTCTTCAACCCACCTACATGGCAGAAGCCAGCAGTGTCTCTATTTGGTCATCTTCCCCAGGCTTCCAAAACTCAAGACAGAGTTCCAACACCTAAAGCAAGTTGGCACTGTCCTTGGCTCCCTGAATTATTTTGCAATATGCAGCTCACACCTCTTAGACTCGTTGACAGGAGGAAAGGGTGAGACAACATTTCCGTTTCTCTGTGTGATGCCAATTTCTTTTCTCTTCTCGTTTCTATCTTCCTCCTTTCTTCTATGACATTTCTTTGGCAGCCTAGAAAGTCATTTACAGTCTCCCATATGGCATCTCTGGCCCCTTCCCACAGCCACGAAAATTCCCTATGGTACATTTCTGTAATAGTTTAATTGATTGCTCAGAATGGAATCATTCCACTATCTGCGTTCAGGCTTCACTGCACCCACAGCCGTAGCTCCCAGGACCCATGGGCAATTTAACTGCACTATGAGAGCAGAGTCCAAATCCCTGGATGCAAATCTCACCTCAGCAGTCATACTTTTTTTTTATGTTTTTTTTATATTATGTTAGACACAATACAGTACATCCTGGTTTTTGATGCAAAGTTCGATGATTCATTAGTTGCGTATAACACCCAATGCAACATGCAATACGTGCCCTCCTTACTACCCATCACCAGCCTATCCCATTCCCCCAGCCCCCTCCCCTCTGAAGCCCTCAGTTTGTTTCTCAGAGTCCATAGTCTCTCATGCTTCATTCCCCCTTCTTATTACTCCCCTTTCTTTATCCCTTTCTTCCCCTATCGATCTTCCTAGTTCTTATGTTCCATAGATGAGAGAAACCATATGATAATTGTCTTTCTCTGCTTGACTTATTTCACTGAGCGTTCTCTCTCCAGTGCCGTCCATGTTGCAGCAAATGTTGAGAATTCGTTCTTTCTGATAGCTGAGTAATATTCCCCTGTATATATGGACCACAATTCTTAATCCAGTCATCTGTTGAAGGGCATCTCAACTCCGTCCACGATTTAGCTATTGTGGACAATGCTGCTATGAACATTANACAATGCAGCTATGAACATTGGGGTGCATATGGCCCTTCTCTTTACTACGTCTGTATCTTTGGGGTAAACACCCAGTAGTGCAATGGCTGGGTCATAGGGTAGTTCAATTTTTAACTTTTTAAGGGACCTCCACACTGTTTTCCAGAGTGGCTGTACCAACTTGCATTCCCACCAACAATGTAGGAGGGATCCCCTTTCTCCACATCCTCTCCAACAATTGTTGTTTCTTGCCTTGTCTATCTTTGCCATTCTAACTGGCGTAAGGTGGTATCTCAGTGTGGTTTTGATTTGAATTTCCCTGATGGCTAATGATTTTGAACATTTTTTCATGTGTCTGTTAGCCATTTGTATGTCTTCATTGGAAAAGTGTCTGTTCATATCTTCTGCCCATTTTATGATTTGTTTATTTGTTTCTCGTGTATTGAGTTTGAGAAGTTCTTTGTAGATCTAGGATACCAGTCTTTTATCTGTAGTATCATTTGCAAATATCTTCTCCCATTCCGTGGGCTGCCTCTTAATTTTTTTGACTGTTTCCTTGGCTGCGCAGAAGANTGCAGAAGCTCTTTATCCTGATAAAGTCCCATAAGTTCATTTTATCTTTTATTTCTCTTGCCTTTGGAGATGTGTCGTGAAAAAGGTTGCTCTGGCCGATGTCATAGAAGTTGTTGCCTATGTTCTCCTCTAGAATTTTGATGGATTCCTGTCTCACATTGAGGTCTTTCATCCATTTGGAGTTTATTTTTGTGTATGGTGTGAGAGAGTGGTCAAGTTTCATTCTTTTGCATGTAGCTGTCCAATTTTCCCAGCACCATTTATTGAAGAGACTGTCTTTTTTCCACCGGATGTTTTTTCCTGCTTTATCAAAGATTAGTTGCCCAAAGAGCCGAGGGTCCATTTCTGGGTTCTCTATTCTGTTCCATTGGTCGATGTGTCTGTTTTTGTGCCAGTACCATGCTGTCTTTGTGATCACAGCTTTGTAGTACAGCTCGAAATCCGGCATTGTGATGCCCCCAGCTTTGTTTTTCCTTTTCAACAGTTCCTTGGAGATTCGGGGCCTTTTCTGGTTCCATACAAATTTAAGGACTATTTGTTCCAGTTCTTTGAAAAATGTCCTCGGTGTTTAGATCGGGATAGCATTGAAAGTGTAGATTGCTCTGGGTAGCATGGACATTTTAACTATGTTAATTCTACCGATCCATGAGCATGGAATATTTTTCCATCTTTTTATGTCTTCCTCAATCTCTTTCAAGAGTGATTTATAGTTTCTAGAATATAGGTCCTTTACANTTTCTAGGATATAGGTCCTTTACGTCTCTGGTTAAGTTAATTCCAAGGTAACGCATGGTTTTTGGTGTTATTGTAAATGGGATGGATTCCCTAATTTCTCTTTCTTCAGTCTCGTTATTCGTGTATAGAAATGCAACTGATTTCTGGGCATTGATTTTGTATCCTGCCACCTTACTGAATTGTTCTATAACTTCTAATAGTTTGGGAGTGGATTCCTTTGGGTTTTCCATATAGAGTATCATGTCATCTGCGAAGAGAGACATTTTGACTTCTTCTTTGCCAATTTGGATACCTTTGATCCCTTTTTGCCGTCTGATTGCTGTTGCAAGGACTTCTAGTACTATGTTGAATAATAGTGGCGAGAGTGGGCATCCTTGTCGTGTTCCTGATCTTAAGGGAAAGGCTTCCAGCTTTTCCCCATTGAGAATAATGCTTGCAGTAGGCTTTTCATAGATGGCTTTTATGAGATTGAGAAATGTACCCTCTATTCCTACACTCTGAAGGGTTTTAATCAGGAAAGGATGCTGTATTTTGTCAAACGCTTTTTCTGTTTCAATTGAGAGGATCATATGGTTCCTGAGTCTTTTCTTGTTGATATGATGTATCACGCTGATCGATTTGCGAATGTTGAACCACGCTTGCATCCCAGGTATGAATCCCACTTGGTCATGATGGATAATCCTTCTAATGTACTCTTGGATTCTATTAGCAAGGATCTTGTTGAGGATTTTGGTGTCCATATTCATTAGGGAAATCGGTCTGTAATTCTCCTTTTAGGTGGGGTCTTTGCCGCGTTTGGGGATCAAGGTAATATTAGCCTCATAGAATGAGTTTGGTAGCTTTCCTTCTGTTTCTATTTTTTGAAATAGCTTTAGGAGAATAGGTATTATTTCTTCTTTGAATGTTTGGTAGAATTCCCCAGGAAAACCGTCTGGGCCTGGAGTTTTGTTATTTGGAAGGTTATCACTGACTCAATCTCTTCGTTCATAGTTAATTGGCCTATTTAAGAAATCTATTTCTTCCTGTTTCAGTCTTGGTAGTTTATAGGTTTCCAGGAANTCAGTCTTGGTAGTTTATAGGTTTCCAGGAAGGCCTCCATCTCTTCCAGATTGCTTAGTTTTTTGGCATATAGCTGTTGATAATAGTTTCTAATAATATTTCCAATTTCATGGGTGTTGGTTGTGACCTCTCCTTTTTCATTCATAATTTTAATAATTTAGGTCCTTTCTCTATTCTTTTGGATAAGTCTTGCCAGTGGTCTGTCAATTTTATTGATTCTCTCAAAGAACC
>NC_048224.1:84167691-84167905 GCF_002007445.2 Ailuropoda melanoleuca | reverse complement strand
CCAATTCGCTAACGCGTTCCTCTGCCTCGGTGACCCTGGCCGTCAGAGCCTCTAGTTTTGCCTGCATTTGGTTCATAGAATTTTTAATTTCTGCCAGATTCACTCTCATTTCCGTGCTTAGGGATTCTATATTCTCAGTAACATTTTCGTTAATACTTTTTTCAAGTCTACTCATCATTTTGACCATTGTTACTCTGAATTCCATTTCTGATAA
>NC_048224.1:84133675-84167470 GCF_002007445.2 Ailuropoda melanoleuca | reverse complement strand
TATTTATTTATTTATTTATTTATTTATTTATGTGGCAGAGAGCCAACCAGCGAGAGAGGGAACACAAGCAGTGGAGTGGGAGAGGAAGAAGCAGGCTCCCAGAGGAGGAGCCCCATGAGGGACTCCTTTCCGGAACGCTGTGATCACGCCCTAAGCCGAAGACAGGCGCTCAATGACTGCGCCATCCAGGCGTCCCGGGCTGTGGGCTTCTTGATTTTTCAGCCTGCATTCTGGAGGAGGGGCCTGCCGCGCCGATACTCAGGCAACCCTGTTGGGTAGAGTCTCCATGTCCCCCACGAGGGGGGATGGGGATGGGCACCCTGTGAGCCGGTGTTTCCAGGCTTTTGTTCTCTGGCGGGTTTCCCTAGCGGTTTTCTGTGCCTCTTCTGAGAATCAGAGCAGCAGTGGCCGAATCTCAGCCTCTGTCTCAGAACAGAGGGATCGCAGCCTGTTCTCCACTGATGTTCTGGCCACTTTAACTCTGTTACTGTTGGTGCTGCTCAACCCTGCAGCGTCCCGGGATGTGCGCCCCACACCTGGCATCCCAGCCCTCACTTCCAAGGCCAGCGCGTCTCTATCCTTTGTGTTTCTAATGCCGCCAGCCGCCAGCCGCCCCATGCGCTCCCGGAGCTCCCGGTCTCAATCTGGTTCCAGTGAGCGCACCGGAGTTCCGTGAGATGTCTGGTGGCACGCACATCCTGGCTCACGGTCTCAGTCTGCTGTCTCGAGGGTGCGGGTCCTCGGTCCGCCCGCTCCCCGGTACAGGTGGCTACCGCTTCCCGGCGCCTGAACGCGGTGGCTCCCTCCCCCTTCCGTTTATCTTCCGATATCTGTGCGCGGTTTCACGGCTCCCCCCTTCGTACCTCAATACTCAGCGCTGGAGATGTTCATTTGTAGAGATCCAGATGCATCTTCCTGCATCTCAGGCTGATTCCATGGATGTTCAGGCTGGTCCGGTACCTATCCAGCTCGACTCAGGGGACCGGCTGAAAAAGGGGTCCCCCACTCCTCCGCCATCTTAACTCAGCGCCCTGAATTCCATTTCTGATAATTTGGTTACATCCATATCCATTAGTTCTGTGGCAGAGGCCACAGACTCATTGTCTTTTTGCTGGGGGGGATTTCTCCTTCTCGTCATTCTGGTGAGGAGAAGTTGCAGGGTTGTCCAGGGTCCAAATTATTGACCGGGACCCAGGCCGTGCGCCCNGTACCTATCCAGCTCGACTCAGGGGACCGGCTGAAAAAGGGGTCCCCCACTCCTCCGCCATCTTAACTCAGCGCCCTGAATTCCATTTCTGATAATTTGGTTACATCCATATCCATTAGTTCTGTGGCAGAGGCCACAGACTCATTGTCTTTTTGCTGGGGGGGATTTCTCCTTCTCGTCATTCTGGTGAGGAGAAGTTGCAGGGTTGTCCAGGGTCCAAATTATTGACCGGGACCCAGGCCGTGCGCCCGTTTTATAGGGATCTTAGGGATGTGGGCTTCTTGATTTTTCAGCCTGCCTTCTGGGGGAGGGGCCTGCCACACCGATACTCAGGCAACCCTGTTTGGGTAGGGTCTCCGTGTCCCCTGTTAGAGGGGATAAGGATGGGGACCCTGTGAGCCGGTGTTTCCAGGCTTTTATTCTCTGGCGGCTTTTCCTGGCTGTTTGCTGTGCCTCTTCTGAGAGTCAGAGCAGCAGTGGCCGAATCTCAGCCTCTGTCTCAGAACAGAGGGATCGTGGCCCGTTCTCCACTGATGTTCTGGCCACTTCAACTCTGTTTCTGTTGGTGCTGCTCAACCCTGCAGCATCCCAGGATGTGCGCCCCACACCCGGCGTCCCAGCCCTCACTTCCATGGCCGGCACATCTCTGTCCTTTGTGTTTCTAACACTGCCAGCTGCCAGCCGCCCCTGCGTGCTCCCGGTCTCAGTCTGGTTCCAGTGAGCTCACCGGAGTTCCATGAGAAGTCTGGTGGCACGCGCATCCCGGCTCACAGTCACAGTCTGATGTCTCGTGGGTGCGGTCTGCGAGTCCGCCCGCTCCCCGGGCAGGTGGCTACCGCTTCCCGGCGCCCGAATGCGGCATTCCCTCCCCCTTCCATTTATCTTCCAATATCTGTGCTCGGATTCATAGCTCCCTGCTTTGTACCTCAATACTCAGCAGTGGAGATGTTCATTTGTAGAGATCCAGATGTATCTTCCTGCGTCTCAGGCTGATTCCGTGGATGTTCTGGATAGTCTGGTACCTATCCAGCTTGACTCAGGGGACTGGCTGAAAAAGGGGTCCCCTACTCCTGCGCCATCTTAACTCAGCAGTCCTAGTTTTACCTGAGGATCTGTCATAGTTAGGTTTCTACTAACAGTCGAGCCTGAGACAAGGACTTGGTGTGGGTAGTTTATCTGGGAGGTGAAAGGGAAGCAGAAAGGGGGTGGTGCTGGTGGGGAGGGGGCGATTATGAGAGAGAAAGTGAAAAACTCAAGTTAAGGGTATGTTATCCAGACTGCCTTGATAGGCAAGGGAGGCTCTGTCTTGTTGGGGACCTCTGGCAAGTGTTCAGATTTCTCCAGAATTACTATCCTGAACAGTGGGAGGCGGACGTTGGAGCCACAGACTCCAACCCCCTTCTTTCAAAGACTGTCCTAGGGGTCTATATGCCTCTCCAATTCCTAGTTTCTCCTGAGCATGGACCAAGAGGGCTGCTACGATTTTGAAATACTTTGAGGTAGAATGAAAAAGAAAAAAAAAAAGCTATGCTTAGGGCAAAATGCCTTTAACAGAAGATTAGGAACTTGCAGGAAACCCTACCGCTTTGCAGTCAAATTCAGGAGTGGGCTGACGGGTGTGACACAAAACCTCGGCTGGGATCTATCTTTAATTACTCAAAGTAACATGCACACATGGTTAAAAAGAAAAAAAAAAAGTCAAGTAGAGACGAGCGTCCAGATCTTCTTGGACTTACAACGGGGTTACATCCCAATAAACCCACTGTAAATTCAAACTGTCGTAAGTCGAAAATGCATTTATGCACTTTACCTACCAAACATCACAGCTTAGCCTAGCCAACCTGAAACGAGCTCAGAACACTGACATTAGCCTACAATGGGGCGAAATCATCTGACGCAAAGCCGGGTTATACTGAAGTGTTGAGATCTCACGTAACTGATTGAGTGCTATACTGAAAGTGGCGAACAGAATGGTCGCATGGGTGCAGAGCAGTTGTAAGTGTACCGGTGGTTCACCCTAGCGATGGCGGGACTGACTGGGAGCTGCCACTGCCCAGCATCATGAGAGAGGATCGCACAGCATATCACTCGTCTGAGAAAAGATCAAAATTCTCAAAATTCAAAGTACAGTCTCTACTGAATGAATATTGCTTTCACACCACCATAAAATCAAAAAATCCTAAATTGAATCATAAGTCGATTATGCGTCAGAATAGTAAAAAGCAGGAATTTCATACTTGCACCCCCATACCCAGGCCCAGTCCCCAGAGTCAACCACTTACAACCTTTACTGGCTTTTCTGACAATTACTTCCAACAATCTCTATTTCTTATTCTTTTGCAAAAGTAATGCATTGTAATCATCCCTTGTCTTGGTACTAAGGATTTCTCATGAAGCTTTTGGGGGGGGGGGGTCCTTCCTGATCTACCATTTTGCCCAAGAAATCACAGATAAGAAAATGTGAGAGAGATTTGACCCAGCTCAGCTCTTCACATGCAGGTGTTTACGTCCCATCAGGGCTGGGAAGTACTTGGATTCACCCAGTTTTATTTCCGTGCCTGAGATGACTGCAGGAAATGGACATAGCTGTGGTGATGCAAAGACAGAATCCCAGAGCAGGAAATAAATGGAATTACAGATCTGGAAATTGGTGCCACAGACATGGCAAATTGCTTTGGGTGAGCACTGATTTGAACAAGAATTGGATTTTGGAAAACACTCTACCCAACGCAAGGAGATATCTGACCATGTGGCAGGTTTTCTGTGAAGACTCGGATCTTATTTTTCTCCAGACAGCATTGAGTATCATTTAATTGTGTGATGAAGGTGATGTGTCTGCGGGCAGTTGTATAGCCTGAATTTGCTGGGACAAACACAATTACAGATATTCTATCCATGTGGCTTCTTGGGGTGCTTGTTCAAACACATATATGGTGGCACAAGGCATTACTGATAAAAAGAAAGGTGAACATAGCTCTCGAACAAGTATTAAGCCCAGCAGCTGCGCACTTAACTGTCTTGACACACCTCTTGGCATTGCCACCCTTAGCACACGTTTATGATCCCAAGCAAATTACTTCGCCATCAGTCAGTGTGCCTTGGATTACTCATCAGTAAACGAAGGGTAATAGTAGTATCTACTTCAAAATGTCACTATAAGGATTCAATGAAAGAGCACAGTGCTTCTCCATCCATCTGGGTGAAAGAACATATTTCTAAAATGTTCAATCTGGTGTGGACTGATATTCTTAAAAATACAATGAAAATATCAACCATATAGCAAAGACAAATATAAATTGCTAAACACAAATCCCCAGTTCCTGTACTCATGTTTAATAAGCTTTTATCGATCATCACCAGTCTGAGGACCACACTTCAAGGAAAACTGCGATTAATCACATACGTGAAGGGCTTGGCACGGTGTCTGGTATACAGTAGGTGTTCAGTAAATGTTGGCTTTTCTAATTACTATTACCTGAGGTATGTCCAATTTTATGGTAAATGGTTTTGCTGATGCAAACCGTGTGGTCAGGAGCCATCTCAGCCAAGCAGGAGCGAGCTGAACTGAGTAGCAAATTAAAAACTGTGAGCTAAAATGAAATAAGAGGGAAGGCTTTAATCTTACTCGCTGTGATAGTAAAAGCAAGAGGCTCACCTGGAGAAAACGGCCAACTCTCCCATTCCATTCCCCACCCCACCCCGCACCCCACAGAACAGTGCACTAGTTGAAGAAACAGGTGAATCAGCACAGATGTGGGGGCGGGGGTTATCTCACTGCCTGGGGGGCCCAGAACAAAAGGCTGCTGCAGTTGAAGGGACCTTCCAGGTCAGGAGGACTGCAAGTTGAAAAGAAGAGGGTACTGAATCTTCAAGGTTTCCCAATAAGACCTCCAAATGCAAGTACTGGCCTAAGAATTCAGGAATGCATAAGAGCACAGCTGGCCGGGAGGCCCTGTGTCCTGACCGTGACTCCCTTCACAGACTACTACTCGCTGGCAGTACACCAAGTCCACGTGCAAAGGGATAGATTAGTCAGGGTTCTCCAGAGAAACAGAACAGAATGGATAGGTTCACTACACAGGAATGCATGGCAAAAAAAAAATGTGTGTGTTTATAATTTATATAAAGAGATTTATTATAAGGTATTGGCTCATGTGATTATGGAGGCTGAACAGTCCCACTGTCTGCCATCTTCGAGCTACCTGAGTGCCAGGTAAGCCAGTGGTGTAGGTTGGAGGCCTGAAAGCTGGAGAACCCGTGGATAGAGCCGAATCCATGTCTGAAGTTCAGACAACCAGGAGCACCCGAGGCAGGTAAGGATTGATGTCAGAACCCAACCAATCAAGCAGAGTGAGAATTCAACCTTCTGCCTCAGTGTTTCATTCAGACCCTCAAGGGATTGGATGTTGTCCACCCACATGGGGAAAGCCATTTACTTTACTCACTCCACCAACTCAAATGCTAGTCTCTTTTGGAAACATCTTTGCAGACATACCCAAAAATTATGTAATCTGATCTCTGAGCAACCTATGGTCCAGTCAGATTGACACATAAAATTTACCATCACGAAGGGTAGTTTTCCTTCACAAAGCCTGCTCGATAAAGCCTTTGTAATTGCCTATGGCCTGGCCTGAAAAAAAAAATCACATACAGGGTTTTTTTGGCCAGGAGCTGAACTCCTCACATGTGATCAAGGTAATGTCCCAAGAAAGGGCAAAATTTGAATGACAAACACTTGCTTTTTGATGTAGCCTTTTTAGAAGAATACTCTGACTCAACAAATGACCCTGACTGAGGGAAAGTCTTTCCTAACACAGGTGTTTGAAAATCAACAGATAACACCATTTAGGAATTTCAATTCAAAAACAAATGCAAATTCTAAGAATAATTTGAACAAAATGAAGGGTTTTTTTTTTAAATTATGATGAGAAGTAACATAGCAAAACTCAGCTCTTTCTTCCTTTCTAAGGCATAGTTCTTAAAAATCATTCCATAAACAACAGATTGGTTATGATAACTTTCCACAGATTTCCAATTACTAGAATAGGAAAATACCCACATAGCCACAGAATTCTCATTAGTTCTGCCCGGTAATTTATCAGTAATGATTCTATCACTGCCTACTTTTTCAGTCTCTTATGATTAAGACACTATTTTTTAAAAAAAGATTTGGGAGAGAGAGAGTGAGCGAGTAGGGGGAGGGGCAGCGGGAGAGAATCTCAAGCAGACTCCCCACTGAGTGGGGAGCCTGACACAGGGCTTGATCCCAGGACCCTGAGATCATGACCTGAGCCAAAATCAAGAGTCCAACGCTTAACTGACTGAGCCACCCAGGCTCCCCTAAGACATTCTTTTTAAGAAGGACGTCACATTGAGCCCAAATGTATGTGATAAAAGTAGTGAGCTCTAAAAATTGGGAAACTTTAGCAGGAAAAAAATTCAGAAGGGCTGAGAGATGATGACATGATAGCTATCTTTAATGTTTCAAAGATTAGTTAACTAGGACCAATGAATAAAAGTAACAGAGAAGCATATTTGAGCTACACATGCACATGCAAATATTTTAACGTAGGAACATTCAAGAGTTTTTAACAATGGGCCACCTAATGGGAAAACCCTATATCTGCAGCTCCAATAACTTTTTAATGATAACAATGGTGATGGATGTATTAAAGCATGAATACAAAAGCAACACACACCAAAAGTTTTATCAAATTTATTCATTCAAGGTGTATCATAATAATGATCAAGTCGATGAAACTAATGGAACTAACAGAAATAAACTGGTCTCAAAGTTGAGATCTGCTCAATACACAAATGCCTAAATTTGGACTCAGGATTTACCTCATAGATAGCAGCTCTTAACTTGTATCTCAACTCGTATTGAACACTTTCATGGAAAAAGAATATATTTTCATAAAGTTAGGTAGAAGCAAATGTTAACCAAACTTCAGCTATATAAATTTCATAACAGTTCTGGAATAAATTACTGACTTTTAGCATTACAGAGGTTCTATATCACCTTGGAAGTCTTAAGTATCCCCCAGCATAATCAAGTCCCCTCCAAACTAAGCCAAAGAATTCATCACGTCCTGAGGCTTGCATTTGAAAGACTACTGCAGAAACTTAATGTAAAATTCATACTCCTCCAACGTCTGTGAATTTCTCCTGAAATTGTCTTCATTTCCACAAAGTAACTCTGGAATTCCACAAAACATATGATTCTACTGAGCTCAGGACAGTTCAGCAAGAGGAAATGAGCAGAGTCTCCAACTACCATCTCCAAAACCACTCGTGAGCCACTTAGGATGTTCTCAGTAGCTATAACTCAAACTGGCTCACACACTGAATGAGATTTATTGGCTCCCGTAATTGAAGTTCAAAGCTGGCACTAATCTTAGGCATGATTTGTTCAGGACTCCAGCTCAGTATCTTTGCAATTCTCTTTATTGTTATCTCATATGTGAACTTCAGGATGACTTCCCAGTACAGCACAATGATGGCAGCAAGTTCAGTCTTTATATCCATATTCTTCATCATCCACAAAAGACAGAGAGAGAGAGAGATTTCCTATGCCCTGGAGCTCCTAGTAAATACGTTTCACATTGATTAGACAACCTCTGAACCAACCCTTGGGACTAAGGGAATGTCATGCACTGAATGGCTTAGAACTGGGTTGTCTGAAGCAACAATTACGGGAGCAGAGGCGGTGAGGCAAGACCTGGATCTGCATAGCATTTGCCAGTTTCAGTGGTATAAATGATTCCACCACAGCCAATATGGTCAGAGGAAGAGAGAGAATAAAAAAAACTATGAAGAATGCCAGTGATAATGTCAAAGAGAAGGAAGAAGTAACAGTTTGAAGGTACTGGGGGAAAAATAATGCCTTTTCCTGACTGTCCGCTACTGAGGCAGGCCCACTTGACAAAATGATAAAACTGCAATAAGAGATACCAAAAAAATATTAACATTTGTTATTTCTTGGTGGTGAAATTAGTTAACCTTATTTGTCTTTTAAATAGACATAGATACGAATATACAATATACCATCTGTATAATAGAAAAAAGTGATAAGTTCTTAATATTATTTGCCAAAACGAAACCAAAGCACATCAAGGAACATATGCCAGAATTCAGCACCCCCACTATAGCATTCTCTATTTAATTATGCAGGATCAGTCAGCAAGCCTTCCTCTCATGCAAAGGAATAGAATGAAATTGTTTAGTAAAGGAAATGACTGCTTTTCCACGTAAATTTGCTTTTCTGGAATAATCATGCAAATATTTATTGATCACCCTTTTTCTGCCATAATAGTTTTCATGAATTGTTCCAGAACAGTTTTGTTGACATTGATCTCTTTAATACTCTAAAATATTAACTGTAATAAAAATCTTCAAAATGAGGGTATGTTTTACAGATTAATCACCTTACTTACTCAACTATCACTGTGGTGCTTACTTAGTGCTGCAAGTCACAAAAGATTGGGAAAAAAAATGATGAAGTTGATGGACCAGCAAAACTACCTATTAATGATGTGAGGAACTTAAATTATCAAAAACTAAGTGGTTTTCCTTACTTAAAAATTTATAATGTCTGAGTGGCAGGTGAAATGAAATAAAACAGAAATTCATCTTTCTTCCTCTGCCCCTCATTCATAAACCTTTTTGTTAATTTCAAAATGGAAAGTATGAAAAATTAATGAGATTTTTGCCTGAAGCATATCCCTCTAAGCTTACATCTATTTAAATTGGAAGTTCACCAAAATGGTGTGCACTTTTTAGTGACCCTTGAAAAACAATTCAGTAACCTTCAAATAACAATCTTAAAAGATAAAGAAATCATGCAAATATATTTAAGAAATAAATATCTGAGTCTCTATTTTTTCCTCGAGTCTTTTTTTCAAATCAAAAGCTTCAGATGAAGCAGGTTTTTGAAGTCTATTCCAGTTTATGTGCTTATTTCTGTATCTAGAATGAGACCATACTATTTGGCCATGTCAGAAAAGAAGCAATTATAGGACCATGACCCTGAAATTCATATGCCATAACACATATGTCCGAAGGACTTACAGTGACATGGCCTTGAGAACACATGATTTTTCTCCCCAGATATAGGTCTTCCATACTAGATTAGTTACTCCTTGAAGCAAAGGATCCTTGAGGCAAAGGATCTTCTTTGTGTCATTGGCACCTTTATGTATTGATGGACATATGAGAGGTTTTCAGTGAATATTTGTTGAATAAGTAAGTCAGCAATTTAATGAAGCTCTGCTTTGCCCCATGTCTCAAATTTACTAATCCAGAAACCACTGTAAACTTAAATAAGCAGAGATGTAAAGATTAATGAGGGATGTAGTCACACAGTAGCTTCTCAAGTCCATCCATTCTCAAAACCCCAAAGAGACCACTTTCTAAGTCAAGGAAATCATGGCATCTCCACATAATTTACTGGAATCCAATGCCTAATTCAGGCATCCAGGGGCCCTCCCAGCAAGCTACGAAGACAAGCACCAGGTGTCCTTTTGGAACCCTGAGTCCCAAGTTATGGTGCCCCTCTGTCAATAAATTCTCCCCTATCTAGTCTTACAATATTCCCCTCTCTGGAATAACATTCTCAAGATCTGCCTCCACGTGTGTTCCCCCAGTTCCTCTAGGGTCTCTTAGCCAGATTCTGAAATTCCTTTTCGAGGACCATTTCTTCCTGAAGCCAGACCCATACTTCCCTATTCAGGCTGAGCAGAGACCTGAATCTGGTTATTGGCCTAAAGGCAACGAGGGAAAATAGGAGTTAAACTCAAGGAGAAGAAAGAAGTTATCTATTTCACCTGAGGCTTTGCATGGTACCCAGGTTATTGGGGGGCAGGGGAGGAAGGGTTCCTTTGGAAAGGGAGAAGGAGCTGCTTCTGCCAAATAAGGGTCCAGAGCAATTAGGAATTTAAGATTACCTATTGCTTGCCTCAAAATCCCCATCTTTTCTTATCCGGGTCCTAACATTGACATAGGTAGACCTGTTGAGATGGTGCATATAATGTCTTATGCTTCTACCACCCTTAAAATTAAATCCAGAGGTTGATTTTCAGCACAGTCTTTATGGTAGCTATAAGAAATGAGTCCTTTAAAGCAGCTTTAGGAACATACTGGCTTGCAAAACATGACTTAAAGGTGTCTCTGACTCTGCTTACAAACCAATGCCATCAAAAGAAGATATCCAATGCCACAATCCTTACAAATTTTCTTTCTCCCATAACAACCAAGTGCATCAGCAATACATCTTCTAACTGCATTTCTCAATAAACCGCAAGTGGAAATTTTAGTAATTGAGATATGTGTTAGGCAGAATAATGCCCTCCCCCAAAGATGTCTATATCCCAATCCCAGAAACTGTGAATGTTACTTTAGTATTAACAAAAGATTTTGCAGCTGTGATCAAAGTTAAGTATGTTGAGATAGGGAGATTATCGTGGATTATCAGGTGGACCCAATCTCGATCACATGACTCCTTAAAAACACAAGCTTTTCTTTCTGGGTTAGACAAAGACATGTGATGATGGAAGTAGAGTCAGAGAGATGTTCCAATGGCTGGCCTTTGAATAGAGAGGAAGGGTCCACAAGCCAAGGAATGCAGGCAGCTTCTAGAATCTGGAAAAGGCAAGGAAAGGGATTCTTCCTAGACCCTCCGGAAGGAACACAGACCTACTGACACCTTGATCTTAGCCCAGTGAGACCTGTGTTGGACTTCTAACAGACTTCAAGAAATCATACGTTTGTGTTGTTGTAAACCACTAAGATTATGGTAATTTGTCACAAGAGCCATAAAAATCTAATTGAGGATGCTGCTGCATGCCTGGGTTATTACCAGTCTACTTAGCACCAGCAATGGAGCTCCTATGGCTTTCAGAGAGACGGGCAGGCAATTGTTTTTTTCGTTTGTTTTGTTTTGTCTCTTAGCACTTATATGGTGTTTTTTTTAATTTAAATTCAATGAGCCAGCATATAGTACATCATTAGTTTCAGATGTAGAGTTCAATAATTCATCAGTTGCATGCATATAGCACCCAGTGCTCACCAAACCACATGCCCCCCTTAATGCCCATCACCCAATTACCCCATCCTCCCCACATCCCCTCCAGTAACCCTGTTTGTTTCCTATAGTTAAGAGTCTCTCATAGTTTGTCTCCCTCCCTTCCCCATGACCCTCTGTGCTGTTTCTTGTATTCCATGAGTGAAACATATGATAATTGTCTTTCTCTGATTGACTTATTATGCTCAGCATAATACCCTCCAGTTTCATCCACATAAATGTAAATGGTAAGTACTCATCCTTTCTGATGGCTGAGTAATATTCCATTGTGTGTGTGTGTGTGTGTGTGTGTGTGTGTGTGTGTGTGTGTATACCACATCTTCTGTATCCATTCATCTGCCGGGGACATCTGGGGCTCTTTCCATAGTTTAGCTATTGTGGACATTGCTGCTATAAACATTGGGGTGCAGGTGCCCTTTTGGATCATTACATTTGTATCTTTGAGGTAAATACCTCATAGTGCAATTGCTGGGTCATAGGATAGCTCTATTTTTAACTTCTTGAGGAACCTTGATACTGTTTTCCAGAGTGGCTGCATCAGCTTGCATTCCCACCAACAGTATGAGAGGGTTCCCCTTTCTCCACATCCTCACCAACATTTGTTGTTTCCTGATTTGTTCATTTCAGCCATTCTGACTGGTGTGAGGTGGTATCTCATTGTGGTTTTGATTTGTATTCCCCTGATGCCAAGTGATGTTGAACATTTTTCCATGTGTCTGTTGGCCATTTGTATGTCGTCTTTGGAGAAATGTCTGTTCATGTCTTCTGTCCATTTTGTGATTGGATTATTTGGTTTTGGGTGTTGAGTTTGATAAGTTCTTTATAGATCTTGGATCTAGCCCTTTATCTGTTATATGACTTGCAAATATCTTCTCCCATTGCGTAGGTTGAAACAGTTTTGCTGTTTCCTTTGCTGTGCAGGATCTTTTGATGAAATCCCAATAATTCATTTTTGCTTTTGTATCCCTTGCCTTTGGAGACGTGTCTAGCAAGAAGTTGCTGCAGCCGAGGTCAAAGAGGTCACTGCCTGTGTTCTCCTCAAGGATTTTGATGGATTCCTGTCTCATATTTAGGTCTTTTACCCATTTTGAGTTTATCTTTGTGTATGGTGTAAGAAAATGGTCCAGTTTCATTCTTCTGCATGTGGCTGTCAATTTTCCCAATGCCATTTGTTGAAGATACTGTCCTTTTTCCATTGGATAGTCTTTCCTGTTTTGTCAGAAATGAGTTGATCACAGAGTTGAGGGTCCATTTCTGGCTTCTCTATTCTGTTCCATTGATCTATGTGTCTGATTTTGTGCCAGTACCATACTGTCTTGATGACTACAGCTTGATGAATAGAGCTTGAAGTCAGGCATTGTGATGCCTCCAGCTTTGGTTTTCTTTTTCAACATTCCTTTAACTATTTGGGGTCTTTTGTGGTTCCATACAAATTTTAGGATTTTTTTTTCCATCTCTGTGAATAAAGTTGATGGTATTTTGATGGGCATTGCATAGAATGTGTAGATTGCTCTGGGCAGCATAGACATTTCAACAATATTTAGTCTTCCAATCCATGAGCGTGGGTTGTTTTTCCATTTCTTTGTGTTGTCTTCAGTTTCTTTCCTAAGTGTTCTATGGTTTTTAGCATACAGATCTTTCACTTTTTTGGTTAGGTTTATTACTAGGTATCTTATGGTTTTTGATGCAATTGTAAATGGGTTTGATTCCTTAATTTCGCTTTCTTCTGTCTCACTGTGAGTGTATAGAAATGCAATTGATTTCTGTGCATTGATTTTATATCCTGCCACATTGCTGAATTCCTTTTTTTAATGTTTTTTTAATTATATTATGTTAGTCACCATACAGTACATCCCCGGTTTCTGATGCAAAGTTCGATGATTCATTAGTTGCATATAACACCCAGTGCACCATGCAATACGTGTCCTCCTTAATACCCATCACCAGCCTATCCCATTCCCCCACCCCCACCCCTCCCCTCTGAAGCCCTCAGTTTGTTTCCCATAGTGCACAGTCTCTGCTGAATTCCTGTTCTAGCAATTTTGGGGTGGAGCCTTTTAGTTTTTTCACATAAAGTATCATGTCATCCAGGCAGGCAATTGTACTTCAAAATCAATCCTAAGGGTTAGCTTTATAGGTCCACTCTTGCTTCAAGAAAACATAGCCTGTGGCAAAATTTACATGCCAAGGCTTTATGGGAAAGGGCAATCCCAGGACAGCAAGATTCAAGGGGAAGAATCAGTAGGGTATCCCATGTTGAGCCACAGCTTCACAAGAAAGCAGGGCCAGTTGCTTGGTCACGTGACATGACTTCCAGACAGGCCTTGTGAAACCACCCCACCTCAGAAGAGTACGAGGGAGATGAATTTATATTTTTATTTATTTAGAATTTCCCTCACACTTCTAAGGTGTTTACCCACTAGACCGGCCACAAGAAAATCCAGGTCCCATATGACATGGTGGGTGCTTCACAGGAGTCAGGAGTGGGGAGAGGGCCAGGCCTCCCGAGGTCTTGTGGCTGAAGGCCAGACTGATGCAGCTCTTGCCATGGCAGAGGCCAGCCCTCACCCAGGGGATAGAGGGGGGACTGAGACAGCCTGAAGCGGAAGGAGAGGAGGGCCTTTCCACTGAGCAGGTAACTAAGGAACTGGGGATGGGGAGCAAAGAGGATCTAAGGAGACACGCAAACTAGGTCTGATATAACAGTTTAAAGGTTTTCCTAACGCGAGACCTCAAAAATTTGAAATCTAAGACAAACAGGCAAAAGAGGCAAAATTCCTATAAGTTTCCTAAACACAAAATGTCATCAATACACACCGACACACACCCCTAATTCAAAATTACTAAGTGTTAGGAAACAAACCGTAGGCTTGATTAGCCATACACAATGGATTTTTGGACGGCCTCCGGTAAGTTCCCCTTTTCTGAGTTCTTGTTACTAAAAACAGGAATAGCGTCTGTACTGATTAGCACTGCTTTCTTGGGCAAACCTGACATGGGACAAGACCAGATATCTTACCTAGGTCTGATTAGAAGGTCTGGGCCAGCTATCTATCTGTCGTGCCCTTTGATTCCAGGATGTCTTAGCAGTCATCACTGATGCCACCAGTGGTCTCAGGTCTGGCTCTGGTAGTTCCTTCCACGGAGGGAAGGTCTTCAACAAACACGCCTATTAACATTCCTCCATGATTTCTGCCTGCAAACTTTCTTACACACACATTCCTTCCCTTACTGACCTTTTAGCTTGAAACTATTTTCGTATCACGGATATACTTGTTATTATAATTAACTTAGTATGTATAGCTATTTAAATCAAAATGAGTTCTGATGAAGTTCGCAGAACACCACTCCCTTTCTTTCCCTGCTGGCTTTTGCTGGGTTTTTTCTGGGTTTGAATTCCAGGAAAAGAAATCTAGGGTAGATCAAAGGAATCGCTCAATTACTGATTCTGAGGCTTACACACACTGGTACAGGCTGCTAAGGAAAGTTACAGATCACACTTCCTGTAAATATCCAAACTGCCTAAAGGAATCGACTGGCCCCCCGTGTAGGGCAGTGTGAGAGTGGCTGTAAGTCTCCGAACTAAAAGCAAAAGACAACAATGGATTAGCTGGCTATAAGTCCTCATAAATTTAGGAGTCTAGGGACTTAATTCAAGGCCTCTTTGCACCCTTAGTTCAGACCTACGAAGCTGCCCAACAGTTTTTTCCCTGAGCAGCTCTGCCTCAGCCTGCTGGGCCGTGTCCAGGGAATGGAGCCCTGAGGCCGCCGAGAGCTGGTCCTGTCCAAATAACTTCATGGCTCCAGGAAAATTCATAAAAATAATCGGTGACAACAAAAGCATGTTTTTATAAGAGCTATTGTTGTAAATGTTGTTAAATGTCCTCAAGTATCAAAAGCAGCTTCAGTACTTTCATTTTAAGTAAAATGCAGTCAATGGATTGCAATTGTAATAGGCTGTCAGGATTCTTGAAATAAATGGAGCCTGGTAGGTAAGTTGCTTTATGTAGGAACTACTTCAGAGTCTACTCGGACACACACTGTTTTTGAACGTGTAGGGCAAGGTTCAATAAAGTTAACTCTAATAGGAGCAGATATCCTCTGTTCTCTTGGTGGTTCTTATAGTGGACTTAAGAATTGCCTGGCCTGATTGTTAAATAGGCCCATCCTGGTTCCCACTCCAAGAGATTTTGAATCGGTAGATCTGGGGTGGGACCTAGAAATCTGTCTTTTTAACAGGAATCCCCTCCCTTCAGATGATTCTGACACAGGTAGTTGACAAAGCATTCTTTTAAAGGAACCAGCGTGCAAGCCTATTGCTTGACTCCTACTCTGAAATCTCAGTGAGCCCGGTGACCCAGCCAAGAATACAATGAGGATCGTGGTAGACTGTAAGCAATGTGTGTCAGACACCTCTTACTGATCCTCTTGGGTCACTAGTCACCAGTATCTTTGACCTAGTAGCCAGTGGCCCATTCTTCACAGACTCCGGCCAGCTTGATGGGGTTACAATCCATCAGGACTTCATCTCATGTCTGTGTCTCCCATCCTCACCATTGATAGAGGTAGGACACAATGTGGACTCACTGGCACCCACATGTAACCTATAAGTACCAGGAGAATTAATGTCTCATGAAGCAAAACTTTGATCTAGGGAAATGGAGAGAGATTTCCATCCTCTTTCAATGGACAATCCCAAGAAGCAGCCATTTACATGGCATCTTAGAAGATGGTTCCATCGAGATCAAACAATTATCACACTTGACACATCAAATGGCTCTCTCATTGCCTTTTTCTCCTTGTCCCTCACATGGGCTCGATGGTATTACATTGATTGATAACATAAGAGCACATACACTTTGCCTCCAGCTCTGCTTTCTGAGGAACCCGGGCTAAGATATATATATATATTTTTTAAGATTTTATTTATTTATTCGACAGAGACAGAGACAGCCAGCAAGAGAGGGAGCACAAGCAGGGGGAATGGGAGAGGAAGAAGCAGGCTCATAGCGGAGGAGCCTGATGTGGGGCTCGATCCCATAACGCCGGGATCACGCCCTGAGCTGAAGGCAGACGCTCAACCGCTGTGCCACCCAGGTGCCCCCCGGGCTAAGATATATTATATAATTAAGTTATTTACCTGTAGTGCAGCAAAGAACTATGAATCCATAAGCTCCTTTGACCTGACATTTTCCTGCCTCATTGAAGATTGCTGAGATCTCTGAACTTCAGACAGAATATCTCCATGAAGGACAAGGGAGCCTGAAAAGACACATCTACTTATACCAGCATGTATCCTTGATCTTGTGTGCATCCTTTCCATTACTTGCTAGCTAGAACCCTAGCTGAGGCTAATCTCAGTTGTCGTTTTCACCAATCCCAAGGTCTGGACTGACCAATTTTTTATAGTCTAGCATGACTCAACTGGGTTACACAAAATTCAAATACACTGTAAGATTTATCTGTTCAATGAGAATGCAATCTGGGTTAAACATTCAGAAATTTTAACTTCACAAAGCTGAGTTCCATTTCTCTCCTGTATCCTTTTTGTGACCTACACTAGGACATCACATCCATCACATTCTATTTGACACAAGTGACCCACCAATGCAGCTTACATTCATAAGCACATGGGGGAAATTAACCTTCCCTTCTTGCATGGGAGAATATCAAAGAATCTGCAGACCTACAGGAAACTACCACCTGGTTTTGACCCAGAAAGGGTCACTAGCACATTCACATGCCAGAATCCCTTGTTAAGCTGCTACTTCTCAAGGACAGAATTGTGACCATCACTTCCTAGTGCAAAGCTATATGTGCTTTGTCAACAAATATATGCTAAATAAATAAACTCAAAAGAAAAGGACATTATCTTCATGGTTCCCTGCACTTGAGTTATTTCAATCATGACTAAAACCAGGTATTTACTCACATTAAAGGTCCCAGCTGACATAGCAGGTGGAAAATAGAGGCAGTTAGATGAATATCTCAAGCAAAAAGCCCTTTCACTTCAATTACTTCAAAAGATGATGCAGGAATTTTTACCTATAGTGAGATTTTTTTCCTTCCCTCTGGCTAAGGCAGCAGACTTTCTTCTAAAGTTTTTCTGTCAACTTCTAATTTCCCCCCAATGGCTCTGAGCAACTCACAGAAGCAATTTGTCACCAATCCCTTTTACTGAAGACAGAAGGCACTGCTCTAGTCAAAACTAGTCCCAGGTGAGCAATCCGTTAACAAGCACCAACTCCTTCATTAACTTCAAACAGACTGTCATTCCTGGAACTTCCATGGAGTTAGAACTACTGTGTCTCAACAATAGAATCAGGAGCCCACTGAAAATTCACCACAAAGAAACCATCAAGCGTAGGAAGCCAAATATGTACTTCAGATCTACAGTACCTGACGTCAAAAACGAAATTGAAAAAAATAAATAAAGAGGAAAAAAGTCTCCCCACCCTTCCAAAGGAAGTGATGCATATTCCTAACTATATTACAATTAAAAAAAAAAGAATGAAACTTCTGCCAAAATGTTTCCATTCACTCCACTAAGATCAACAACAACAACAACAAAAAAAAAAACAAAAACAAAAACAAAAAAAGGAAAGAGAGTCAATATGCTCGCCTAAAGAATAGAAACTGAGGCATAATTTATCCAATTTGCACTATCTGGTTACAGCCAACATTCAAACTGACTTTCAAGTGATAGTAAACCTTTTATTATATATGACAATGGTTCAAGAGTATAAATTCAGTCTCTTTGAAGAGACTTTTATTCCTCTTACCATAAACTCATCCTTTTCTAACTTAAGAAATATGCCATTTTAATTACACAGGAAGTGACTGTGAAAAGTCAGGTTTTGCCTATTTTTGTCAACTGGAGCCTCCTAGGACACAAATTGCCCGTGCGCCCCACACGTGCTGTGCTAACAATAGACCTGGCCTAGCAGCCGGAGAGGAACATCACTGAGACACAGAGAGAGAGCAAAGATGATAGTGGTTACTAAGAAACAAAGCAAAATGCATCTGGCCTTTTTTTCTTACAACTCCCACCACTGTGATAGTTATGAAGAGATGCACTCATTTCTTTTATTAGCACTTAAAATGAGGAGGTGACACATTACAGAATTTACCTGCCAGAATATAGGAATCATTATATAAGACGCCAAGACTATGATCTAATGGCAAATGGGTAACTCTGGCTTTTTTAAGCCGCTATTCCTTATATGCTGGCCTTTACAGCACTAATAAAGTATACAGGTGCCTGTGCACAGACGGTGAGATCAGATGTGGATAGAATTCCAGGGTCCTAGGGGAGAAAGCAAAAGTAGAACAAGAGATGGTGTAAAATGACACTCCAGCTTAATGGCAAAAGTTGTCAAGTACAGAAAGCGCCAATGGTCTGGGTTAGGCTAGACCCACAGAATTAACAAGGTGCAAGGAAAGGACGGTGAAGCCAGGGAGCCCATCTGTGAGAACAGATAAGTTTGCACTGACACCACTCTAATGTGGCTGGACTTCAGCCCTATCCCTGACAGACTTAGAGAAGTATTCCGTGCTGGGGCATCTAAGAACACCCATTTCTATGTTTCTAAGTTGTCACACATGCTTCGTCACTCTGCCATCGTATAGGCTTCCATCCAGGGTTATACGAAATTGCTGTGCCCGGAGGTCTTTGAGAATGAGAAAAATACCCATCAGTCAAAGAGAAGTAGAAGCGACGAGATGAATTCACAGACCCCTCCAGGTTTCTGCTTTCTGAGAGGCCTCAAATGGGATAATCCCCCCTACACCACCGCATGGGCTTTGCGATCTGCAAGCCCTCTTGACTGCAACAAAGCTACAGATCAGTTTCACCCCCAGGAACAGTGAAGTAACCAAAGGACATCAGAGAAAAGGAAAGCATGGAGAATTAGAACTAGCAGCTTCCAAATTAAATGATGAGTATTTAGGGATTCTTTGAAGATCAGTTTGAGATCTGTCAAGGATTCATTCATTCCTTGGTCATCAGCTATTTGGCAAGAACCTTGTTGGGTATGGAGGAGAAAAGATGAAATTCATTTATGATCTTCAGGAGCAGAAATAGAGACTTTACAACACAGTGGGTTACTTGCTAGAACACTGAGCATATGCTGGAGGTCCATGGAGGGACAAATGCATGGTGAATGTCAGTGGACTTCATGGAGGAGGTGGCCGCTGAACTAGGTCTTAACTATGCAAGAGAAAATCCAACTAGGGGAAAATGGGTAATCCAAGAGTAAGAGTTGGCAGGTGATAGGTCTATCATAGTAAAAGTTCTCTAACAAAGAAAGTCTTCAACAAAGATTGCAGGTGAGACCAAACAAGGTCAGCTACCTTCCTGAAAGCAAACTAATTTAAGTAAGAATCAACCTCAGGGCTTTCAAACATTAGAAGTTCCTGGCACACCAAAAGGGCCAAAGACATGGTCTTTCTACTCCTTTAACATCTCCNCCTGCTTCTTCCTCTCCCACTCCCCCTGCTTGTGTTCCCTCTCTCGCTGGCTGTCTCTATCTCTGTAGAATAAATTAAAAAAAAAAAATCTAGAAATGTTGGAGAAATTTGCCTTTCAACACATTAAATGCTAAAATTAGTATTTACACTTTTGTAAGTAAAAGGCTGATGCTTGGTGTTTCTCTAATTGTAAGACGTAGATAATTGTTAAACATAGATGATTGTGTTAATTGTGTTAATTTAGAATCTTAAAATAAATATGATTAATAATTAACATCAATAATATTGCTTCACAAAAATCACTTCTGAGTGAGTGTTCCCTGCTGTGGTGGGTCTCAGAGGAGTTGGCCTCCTTGCCAATCTCTGGCAAATGAGAACAATGGCAAGCAGACACCATCATCTCATCTCTCTGGAAACCTTCCCCACCACCAAGAGGGGGAACGCTCCATCCTGGCAGAGCCTCTGATGGGTCTGCAAATAAAAAGCAACAGGAAACAGCATCCTTACGTGAGAAGGGTGTAAGACTGTTATAATTTGCTTCTATGAGCAAAAACATGCATCTTGAATTTGAACAGAACTTGAACCAAAAAATGACATTTTTGTCCTTAAAACTTTATCTGTCATGAAAACTAAATTTAATGTAATGATCCTAGGTTAGATCCTGAACAGCAACACCAACAAAAAGACACAGATATTGGGACAACTGGAGAAATTTAAATTACAGGTTAACCTTGTATTGATATTATATTTCCTGGTTTTGATAATTGTACTGTCACCGTGTAAGAAAATGTCTTTACTCATAGTAACTACACATGAATGAATTCAGGGGCAAGTGACAGGATTTCTGCAACTTATTCTCAAACGGTTCAAAAAATAATATGTAGATAGTAATACATTATATGTTAATTCAATTTAAATAAAAAAAATTCTGATCAAAAAATATATAGATAGAAACAGATATAGACATATATAGATATATATCTAAAGATAGACAGAGATAGAAAGTGAGAAATGATAAAGCAAATGTGGCAAAATATTAGCAATTGGTAAAAACAGGGGTGAAAGTATATGGGCGTTCTTTGTACTACAGTTACAGTATTTGTTTGAAAAATATTGCAAGATAAAATTTAAAGAGTTCTACCTCTCTAACTCTGACCAACTTGCTGCCTCTTTCCTGCCATCACACTGTCGTCCTCCCATCTGCCCTCCTTTCATGTGATTTTAGGTATCACTTGGGGAGCACTTACGTCACAAACACAGTGTTGGGTACTCCGAGGGAAATACAAAGTAGTGAGACTCAAGCCCTACAAGTGTGCACACACATAACCATCCTCTGAGAAAGACGCTCCTGTGAGCAAAAGAAAACGTGCCAGGAAGGGTTTAGGCTACGGAAGCCTTTGTGTAGAGGACACCTGATCGGAGGTCAGCCGTGAGCACAGGTGGGATTGTCACGGTATAATCCTGGAGCACAGGACAAGTGGCAGAAGGCAAAGGGGTAGCTGGAAAGTCATGAGTAAATCTCTGACACAAGAAGGGCAAGGTGGGTTCCATCTGGGTATGTGCTGGGGAATGAAATACGGTCAGAAAGGAAAGACAGGGTCAGATGCCAAGAGGCCTTAAATGACAAGAGAAGAATTCTGAATTTCATTTTAGACAAAAAGGAGTTAAGATTTTTGAGAAAGTAGTTATTTCCCTCTGAGACTGAGAACCATGTCTTGAGTATCCTTTGTGGGATTTTACTTCATACATAGTTAACATTCGTTAATTAGTGGTAGTATGAGATTTGTAATAAACATTTGCAACCTAATGCAATTTTATTCAAATTCAAGTGTCAGATTTATGTCATTAAAATATGAAATCAATTTTGAAGTGGGAAAAATTGTTGAGTACCTGCCATATACTAGATGTTTTACATCTTCTCTTATTTAACTTGTCCAATTCCTACATTTAATAAGTGGAAAAAATTAAGTAAACACCCAAAATTATAGTTAGTAGACAAGTGAAGATGCTTTGGTTTTAAGCACTAAAAATAACACATCTAATTCAAGCAGGATGATAGGGAATAAGGTAAGAACTGAAGGGAAAGTTTGGAAATCAGATTCAGAAATTTCAGTTAAGACCCAAAGCAGTGGCTACTGAGATGAATTTACCCCAGCTATTTTAATCTCTTGGTCACTCTACCCTAATACAAGTTCTAGGCAAAAATCATTCTCAGCCATCCTTAAGAAGGGGAAGGTAGAGCATCCCAACTGTTATTCACATCATATTGTTTCCCTGGGACCATAAAAACAGAATGTTTCTGGAGGCTGTGATGGCCATGGATATGAGCCACTCACATCTCCTGCTAAAGAACATCTCCTGGCCAACAGCTGAGCATGGTGGGGGTGAGACATATGGAATAACAAGGGGTCATTCCAGCATGACACAGGAGTCCTCCAATGGACACCTTTAGCTTCAAGACTCCCCAAAACCTAGCCAAAGTTTTCTTTCAATGCTGTAGTTCAAGACTTCCCACACAACCTTCCTTCCCTCTCTCTTTCTCCAGGTGTCAGTCCCGCCTGTGATCTGAAGGTCAGCTCTGCTCCTCTTACCTATGCTCCCTCTCCCAATAAATCTCTGAACATCTAATCCTGTCCTGGCATCTGCTTCTCAACAGACCAGAACTAATGCAGCAAAAAACCCAAAACCTGAACTCTAGCCTATGTGACCTCAAGCCTATGTGACCTCAAATCTATGTTCTTTTCACTATCCTCAGAGGAACGGTTGTAGGCAGGAAAAAAGTGGTTACCCAAATATGACAGATAAGACCCCACTCTCTTTTAGGTAACAAAATAGAGGATAGATTTATCCATAACAGAAAAAAAAAAGAAAAGGAAAGGAAAGGAAAGGAAAGGAAAGGAAAGGAAAGGAAAGGAAAGGAAAGGAAAGGAAAAAGAAAGAAAGAAAAGAAAGAAAGAAAAGAAAGAAAGAAAAGAAAGGAAAGGAAAGGAAAGGAAAGGAAGAAAGAAAAAGAGAGAAAGAAGAGAAAGAAGNGAAAGGAAAGGAAAGGAAAGGAAAGGAAAGGAAAGGAAAGGAAAGGAAAGGAAAGGAAAGGAAAGGAAAGGAAAGGAAAGGAAGAAAGAAAAAGAGAGAAAGAAGAGAAAGAAGAGAAGAAAAGAAAAGAAAAGAAAAGAAAAGAAAAGAAAAGAAAAAAGAAAAGAAAAGAAAAGAAAAGAAGAAAAGAAAGAAACTAGCAATAAAGGGGTGCCTGTGTGGCTCAGTCGGTTAAGCATCTGCCTTTGGCTCAGGTCATGATCTCAGGGTCCTGGGATGGAGCCCATGTTGGGCTTTCTGCTCAACAAGGAGTCTGCTTCTCATTCTCCCTCTGTGCGCGCGCTCTCTCTCTCTCTCAAATAAATGAATAGAATCTTTAAAAAAAAAACTAGCCATGAAGTTCACACAAAAAATAAAGAACAGTTAAGGGGCAATTTTTTTTTTATTTCCCAAATACATGACTCTTTGGGTGATTGTTTCAAAGTGCCAAGTTCCACTGGGGATGTTTGAAATCTGCAGTGATTTACCCCTACTCTCCTGGCCACCTGCCCAGTGGAAATTCTGTTCCTATACTCGGTAACAGGGAAAGAAAAGAGTCCTGATCTCTCTCTCCCAAACTGGAAACAGTTACAAGAATACAGCCCCACTGAGGGCAGAGAAACAAAATGGCAGGTATCAGGCAGCCTCAGCCCTGCTGAGACTGTCAAGGTGGGGGTGAAAACTGTCTTTCAAAGAGAACCACAGTGTTGACTCTCCAACAGTCCAACCAACCCCAGTGAGAACACAGCACCGAGAGAGGCAGACATCAGTCAGAAAAAAACCAATACCTAATCGTTTAGCTCAGCAGTGTCAAAGCCCCAGAGGAGAAAATTGCCTTTTATTGGTCAACTGGGAACAACACTGAAGTGAGACATTTTTTTTATTATTATTATATCATGTTAGTCACCATACAGTACATCCCTGGATTCCAATGCAAAGTTCGATGCTTCATTAGTTGCGTATAACACCCAGTGCACCATGCAATACATGTCCTCCTTACCACCCATCACCAGCCTATCCCATTCCCCCACCCCCCTCCCCTCTGAAGTCCTCAGTTTGTTTCTCATAGTCCATAGTCTGGGGGGTAATCAGAAGGGGGAATGAAACATGAGAAGTGAGACATTTTAATTTGTCATGCTTTACCACAGTACTTGTAAAAGATATTTTTATATTACTGGGGTTGTGTTTGAGGAACAATGAAGGTATTCATAAGAAAATAAGAACTTAGAAGTCATAGGAAAAAACCTTGATTGAAATCCAGACAGTTCTGTCCACCCATTTATGTAGTAAATACACTGAATACTTCCTAAGTAGATAGCTGCCTAAAGACCCCTTTCTTCAAAAAAATTGTAATGCAAATAAAGACATGGGGAATGGTAAATGGAACATTTATTACATAGATGTGTGTGCCAGACAAGATATATACATATGAAAATTTCATTGCAGTATGGAACGGGAGGTCTCCTACGCTGAGACATTGACAATCCAGTACAAAACAGGGTACATGGATAGATGGGTCTCAAAGGATTGGACTGGGCTTGGCAGCAGCAGCACCTGGGAACTTGTCAGTGATACACGATGACCAGCACCACCCCAGGTCTCCTGGATGCTCTAGACGTGAGGCCCAGAAGTCTGAGTTTTTACAAGCTCTCTGGGTGATTCTGGTTCTGCTGCACACCGAAGTTTGAGAACCACTGGTAAAAACAATGACTCGGAGCCTCCACTCAGAAGGTGGACAGCTGAGGGCAGAACTGGTCAGAGAAGACCTCTCAGGATCTAAGTGAGACCTGGGAAATGGGTACGAGAGGGGAGGAAGAGGGACCACAGCAGGGTGGAGCTGGACTGTACACACGCTACCCAATCCTTGACACGGTTTTCCCCTGGGTCTTCACGGTTTCATGCAAATGAAACGGGCAAATCCCTTCACTTTAACTCTGGGTGGTCTTATCCACTGGATAACCCCAGTCTAGTCCTGGGCCCTGAAACTTACCCAGTTTAATCTCTCATTTAAAACAGTTCAAGCAGTCCTTAGAGTCTCAACAAGATGACATGAGTCATTCCCCGCCCTACAGCTGACATTCTCTCCCCAGCCAGCCCCTTCAGGCTATTGCTACTTTGGTAATCTAATTAACTTGTGTCAGTATCTCTTGCTCTCCCCAGTACAAATGGAAGTGAATTTTAAGAGGAAAATGTCCTGAAGTATAGAAGATAGCATGAATTTTAATCTACCATCCCGTAGAGAATTGCACATTTTGAAGGATTATTTAAAACTTGGATGGCAGCTTGTTCCATAGTTGCAGCTGCAACTTAGTAACCAATCACAGCAAGCCCTCTGTAGAAATTTCTAGCAGTTTTGCAGATAGTTCGAAGGCTCATCAACTTGCTTCTCAAAAATGCCTATTTTCCCAGCAAAATTTGCATTTCATCTGTCCTGTCCTACCCTCCTACACACCCATATTTCTTTCTAGCGCTCCTCGAGATCCCGAGTATGGTGAGAATGAGTTACAGTTAAAACTGCATAGTTAAAACTATGCATTGTGACAGAAACAAGCCTTCCATTCCAAGCCACGTGGCGAAATCTAATAGATTGCCCACTTGAAGCAGAGCACGCTATTCTCATTTATTCATTCAACAAACGTCTATGAATACTTTCTGTTGGGAGACGCAACCCATCCCGGGGTCCTGAACATTCTGTGCGTTCTTGTTTACTGTGACAGATATCCAAGTCTCCTCCATCTCCTGATACTGAAAAAGATGAAGGTGTGGCCAAGTGTAACTACCATGTAATTGTTTGTTGCCCCCGGGAGGGGAATTCACTTGTTTCCTGCTGCAATGTTTACTGTGTGCTCAGAAAGGTGCTCGGCATTCGGTCCTCGTTTCCTCTGCTGCAATCTACATAATGTGCAACACTCATTAAACTCATCATGCCCCACAAGGGACTCAGAGCTGGGTCCCACCTGGCTGACACTCCTGCTGTTTGCTCCGCTAGGAGTATAAACCATTTTGTACTGATCCCTTAAGTCTTGTTGTCTATTTTGGGGTTCTAGAAAATGACAAGGGGTTTGCTCCTTGCCATCCTTCATGAGATTGGGGTTTGTCTTTGACACCCACTATGTGCCAGAACCTGTGATAGTCGCTGCTGCCCAGCATCCCAGCATAGAAGGACCACAAGCCGTGCGCTCCCAGCCCCTCAAGCACCACAAGGGATGCTTCTATGGGACTTAGACTAATAGAAGATATTTTCTGAATCTTCAAGCAATGTCTTATGACAATATAAGCCCAAAAGAAGGAGGACTTGGTGTCTGATGAAAATACCATAGCACAGCAATCACTCACCATCTGGTAGGCCACGAGGACTCAGTGACTGGTGTTGGGGCACAAACAGTCTGGCACAAAGTGGGAGGTCCGGCTGTTAAAACTTTCACTATTGGCGAACTGGGACTGTGTACAGGAAATACACTAGCTGGCTAGACGTATGAGGTATATAGAGAAACCTGAGATGTAGAGGAAAAAACAGCAGCCATAGGATAGTGGCACGGGACAGTGCTCAGTCAGGGTCACTGGAGCTCTGCAGAGAGATAAAGAACGCCTGCAGCCAAGCATGAGAGCCCGAGGGCCGCCTCGTCACATACAGAGAAACTCTCACGTCCTGTACAGGACAGTCGGAGTGCTGAACTTCACAGATGGGTAAGGCCCAGCCAAGGCAGGTCTGTTATGCCAGGGTCAGGCCCTGGTTGTAAAACCCTGGGATCCTAAACATGGGATAGGGACATGTGGGGGGATTCCCCTGAGGCTTTTCACTCCCCAGACTAACCCTCTGAAAATCCACTTCGGGGGTTCCCCCTGTTAAGAGCTGCAACACACTCCCCCCACCCTAACTGCTGCAGGACAGCACAGAGCCCGCTCCCCAGCTAGGGAATTGTGCCTCCTCAGGGCCCCCATACCTCCTGGCCAGTACTGAAGTAGGCAAATGTGGCACTAGGTAAGAAAGTGAGTCCTGGCCAAGCTCCTGCTTACATTAGGTCCACTGAGTCCCTGAACCCAAACAGTGGCTATTTCTCCAGCCCCAGGAGATATATTTGGGATTGATATACAGTTGATGCCCATTATTTGCAGTAGTTATCCTCTGTAAAGTCACTGCAAATGCTGAATTAGTGAATACTGAACCATCACTCCTCAGGAAAACGTAGGACTAGGTTCCCATAAGTGTCTGGTCACAGTGTTTTCATCAACCAATCAACATATAACCTTGCTTTATGTGTGTTTCTGTTTAAAATACCTTATTTCATATATATTGTTATTAACTTTGAACTCATAGTCAATGGCGTCGTAACTCATGTCTGAAGGAAGCTTATGTAACATACACTTTCTCTGTAAAAGACACCACAGCCTTCTTGCTCTTAGGAACACTACACAGGACTTCGGCACGACGCCTGGGGCCACTTTAAACAGCAACGTCATCCCATAAACGCACAATGATGCAAAAACATGGTACCTTATAGACCCCAAAAAGAACATTTACTTACAGTCTGAGAGCTGAAACAAGAAGACAGAGCATCAACTTATTTAACCTCAGCTGCGACTACACATGTAGTCGAATTTTTTACAACTCTGCCAATGTCCACTAATGACCATGAAAGCACCATGGGTATTGATTTGGGGCTTGGTACATTTTAGTAAGTAGGTGAATTTGCAAATATCTAATCCATGAATAATGAAGATTGACTGTGCATGATTAAAGAATGCATTATTTTTGTAACCAGAGTTTAATTTGGTTAGCTACGTGCTAACCCATGCCTAGCTAACCCTTGTCTGAAGAAATCCTTGATCCCACACAGTTCTGCTCTGATTTGTAGGGAGGAAGCATAGGGAGGGAGCAACAGCTGGACCAGGTGCTTGCAAATCCAAACCCTGCGCGACAGCGAAGACCCTTTCACCAGTCCAGGTGTGAAAAACACCAGTCTGAGTGCCGACTATCCCATACCCGCCCCCCCGCCCCCGAACTAGTGAGAACTCACAATAGGCTTACTCTCTTTTTGCCTTCCCCACATCACTTACAACAGTTAGAGCATGTGAAGCACATAGGTTTTAATTTTGGGACAGGACTTCCACCTTGGGGGAATCCAGAACACAAGGAATTGCCAAAGCTAACCTCGCATGTCTCCCAAGACAGGAGCATCAATCAAACAGACTGCAAGGGAGGATGCTGTTTGAAAAAAAAACAGGGAATTAAACCCAGGTAGAGAAAGACCAGAAAATCTAACCTGGATTCTACCCAAAACTTCTTGCTAAGACAGAGACTAATTCTGGCCTCCAAAGTATCAACTATTTACTATCTGGCCCTTTACAGAAAAAGTTTGCCAACCCCTATATTAGATTACACAGTCAATGATGTGGTAAATGCATTCTTTTCTAGCTAATGTAGAAAAGAGGGCCAGACACAGTTTACATTTATTTGAAATGGACAGGAGGATACATTTACAGTTTTGCCCCAGGACTATGTTAAGTCTCCTGCCCTCTGTCATAATAAAAGCCAAAGAAATCTGGGCATTTTTCCAAATGTCACATTAATCCATAAAATCAATGATGCTATGTTGACCAAGCCAGATGAGCAAAAGAAGACCAGCATGCTAGAGGGATATGGACTCCTGGGCTTGAGAGAGAAATTCGATGAAGATTCAAGGGCAAACCAATTCCGTGAAGACTTCAGAGGTTTAACGATAAAGAGTGTGTTGAGTCATTCCTTCAAAATAAGAGCCAAGTTACTGGGCACCTGGGTGGCTCAGTCAGTGAAGCGTCTGCCTTCGGCTCAGGTCATGGTCCCAGGGTCCTGGGATCAAGCCCCACATTAGGCTCCCTGCTCAGCGGGGAGTCGGCTTCTCCCTCTGCCTCTGCCCTGACCCCAGCTTGTGCTTTCTCTCTCTCAAATAAATAAATCTCAAAAAATAATAATAATGGGTCGAATTATTGTACCCTGCTCCCCCTTCCATGAAGAATACTTGGTGAGCAACTTCAGGTTTTGAAGGCAGCATACTCCATCTAGGGTTACTGCTCTAGCCTATATGCCAGATGCCAAAAGAGGTGCCAGCTTTGGGTGCAGCATCAGGTGTGCCAGCAGTCCTGCCACTTGGGCCGTATGACCTGGCAGACCTATAGTGACTGATACTTCAATGGTCAGAAAAGCTGCCATATAGAATTTCTGGCAAATCTTGGTGAGAAAAATCACAGCTCAGTCCCTAGGGCTCTGAAGCAAGGTCATGTCATCTGAGGTGGAGAATCATATACCTTCTTAAAAAACAACTTCTGGTAAGCTACTGGGCCCTGTTGGAGCATGGAACAGAAATGGAAGAAATGGAAAACTTGGTAACTGGCACACCAATGACCATGTGGTCAGGAGAACCATCGTAAGATGAGTCCTGTCAGGGAGGGGGTGCCTGGGTGACTCAGTCTTTAAGCCTCTGCCCTTAGCTCAGGTCATGATCCCAGGGTCCTGGGATCGAGCCCCAAAGTGGGCTCTCTGCTTGGTGGGAAGCCTGCTTCTCCCTCTCCACTCCCCCTGCTTGTGTTCCCTCTCTCACTGTATCTCTCTCTGTCAAATAAATAAATAATAATAAAATCTTTAAAAAAAAAATACCATGTTTTTAAAAAAAAAAAGATGAGTCCTGTCAGGCCCAACAAGTCAAATAGTTTGACACTTTTTTTTTAATCTTTGTTAGGGCCAGTCTAGATGAATCCTTACTTTACAGATAATTAATCATGCAAAAATGGTATGGTCCTTCTAGAATCTCTGTTGAATGGCCCAAGTGATTAACAAGGATTCTCCAGTCTGGCTAGTCACACTTCAAATGTTTCCCAGCACTGTGTGAGGTGTGACAACTGTTTCGCTCACAGCAACCTGGGCACTCTTTGCCCTACTTCATAGAGTTCTGCTCTATACCTGTACATCTTAGTACTCAGCAAAGACACAAGACAATCCTATGCAAACATATAGAGTTATTTTTCTGCATAGTTCTCCAAACTTCTAGCTTCCTCAGCCTTTGTCAACTCTGATCACGGTCTCCTGAACTCAGCAATATCATCATAGCCTGCTTAGAATCAATGCACAACCACTTGGCTTCATGACAGGGAAAGTGTCTTCAGGCAAATAACTGCAGTGACCACAGGGCTTATCTCACCCATTTCCCTTCTCTCAAGAATCACAGCCCTGTGTCTCCTGCTGTCTAATGGCTGAAAATAAAGGTTTCATTTATTTTTTCAATTTTTTTATTATTTGGGGAGTTGTCATCAAATCCAGTCCCTCCATCGTGGTCAGAAAAGAAAGTCTAGGTGGGGCGCCTGGGTGGCTCAGTCAGTTAAGCATCCCACTCTTGATTTCAACTCAGATCATGATCTCAGGGTCAAGGGATCAAGCCCCACGTCGGGCTCCACACTCAGAGTGGAGTCTGCTTGGGATTCTCTCTCTCCCTCCCCTTCTGCTCCTCCCCCCACTCACTCTTCCTCTCTCATTCTGCCTCAATAAAGTAAATAAATATTTTAAGAGAAAAGGAAGTCTACGAATGTATTTTGAAAAGTTATAACCTCCATATATGAATGCAAAGTTTCATGATTCCTTTATTATGCATCATTTTCATCCAACATTTATTGAGCTTCAACTACATATGACAACACTAATACACTACAGAGAACACAAAGCGTAGTAAGACTAGGACTTGCCCTTAATGAGATTCTAATCTCCTGGGGGTGACACACTGCGCACTGGTGTCTAGGCAAAACATGTTAAGGATTATTAACTTAAGTGTCAAAGCAGTATAGGAAAAGGAAATAATATTAATAGGATTAAAGATGGCTTCAAGGAAAAGGTGGCATGTGGGCTGATCCAGAAAAATGAGTACAATTTCAATAAGAGTTCAGATCAACAGATGGCAAGCATAGCAAGTGCTTGGAGGACAATGACTGGGTGGGCAATGTAGCCAGGTCTTGGAGAGAAGAGGGAGAACAATTTGGGAGATGAGCCCAGGTAAGAGAGCTAATGGTAAGCTTTTGACATCTTTGATGACATTCCAAAGAACTTGGACACGATAGTTGATATTATTTGTCCAGGCTACCAACAAGTCAGTGATGTACAAGGAGTTGCATAGCAAGGGTACTCAGAATTTTAATGTTAGATTCCTAAACCCTGATATTATCCACTTGTCTCTTAAGCCCTTCCTCTTCTCTCTCAACCAGTTCAATTAGCCAAATGCTGCCTACCCTCCACTTATGCTTTAATTTTTCTTAACCTGTCACCTCAGTTGCCTTTGACAGCTGAGTATTTCCATCAACAATCTGCCAAAAAAACAGCCCTTCCAGCTTCCCATAACAGTCTCTTCAATATGTTCATTTGTTCACGTATCATTCCATTTCTAATTAGCAACTATTAAATTCCAAGCAGTGTAATTGACATGCAGTAGATACACTAGAAATGAAAGTGATAAAGAAAGGGGGGTAATCAGAAGGGGGAATGAAGCATGAGAGACTGTGGACTCTGAGAAACATACTGAAGGCTTCAGAGGGGAGGAGGGTGGGGGAATGGGATAGGCTGGTGATGGGTAGTAAGGAGGGCATGTATTGCATGGTGCACTGGGTGTTATATGCAACTAATGAATCATCGAACTTTACATCAGAAACCAGGGATGTACTGTATGGTGACTAACATAATATAATAAAAAAATATTTAAAAAATAAATAAATAAAATGCACTTTGTGGCATACCCAAAAGGGTGACTTTCCAAGAACCCTGTATTAAACCAGTTAAAAAAAAGAAAGAAAGAAAGAAATGAGACTGCCTCTACAGAGTTTGTATTTAGTGGGGGAGACAGATAATAAACAAGTAAACAAATAAATAAGCAACATGACTCCGGAATATGAGTAAACAAGATATTACAATAGAGAATAAGAATAACTGAGACATCCAGCAGCAGGGCATGCTCACCAGAGAGCTTGTTAGAAATGGAGAACCATCCAGATGTATTAGGTCAGAGTCCACATGTCAACAAAAAGCTAATGCAGCCTCCCCTGGGCCTGCTGCAACTGCACCAGATCTCACACACCACTAGCCAACACAGAAACAAAGGGGGAGCAGAGGTTTGCAGGGGAACTCTACATCACCATCTTCGTTGTGAACAAACATGGGTCCATAACTCAGGAAGGAGCCCAGAGCTAAAGCTGTAGGTGTGGTAGCTAACATCTCTAGAAAGAAGCCTTGTGCAGAGTTTGTGATCCTGAGATCGTTAACACAGCTTTATCGTTTTCAAAAGGAACTAGCAAACAAAAGTACTGACAGTTAAAGTTTTCAATCTGCAGGAATTCCTGTGTCACCAAACGGGGGCTGTGATTTGGCAATCACTGGCAAATAGAATTTCCAACAGCACCTACTTGCAAAACGGATTTATACAGGAAGGAAAAAAGAGAAAAGGAAGAAGGGAAGGGAGGAAGGGAGGAAGGAAGGAAGGAAGGATGAAAGCTTAGAAAAAGTCATTTATAATGCATGAAGAACAGTTGCCTTGATTTAAAAAGAAACATATCAGAAACAAAAAGTCATACAGTTCAGCTCTCTATTCATATCACCACTAAAGCAATTTCATCTACCTGCACAAAGAGGCTCTCAGGAGAAAAGAAAGCTTCCCTTAAAGCAGAAACTCTCTCTCTGGGTCCTGGTATCTTTCTCTATTAGACTGGCAGCATCTTCTGTATCTGGAAGCTAGTAAATGCAATGGTACCATGTAGTATAATTATAGTGACCCTTGGATATCACCAAGGGTGAGCAGCAAAATAAGGGGAAAAGGTTTTGAAGACTTCCAGGACCTGTCCCAGCATCTAGCCAGGTTGGTGGGGGGAGGGGGGCAATTTAAAAATCTAAGCTTGTGTCCTATTACAGAACTGAGGGTTCTTCTGAGGGTGCACCATTTTTCCATGCTTATTTATTAAATTCATAATTTATGCTAATAATATACAAATTTTAGAAGTTCAAACGCAACAGAGTGAAACACAGCTCTCCTTCCCATCTCTGTCTCCCAGTAACCCTCTTACTCCTTCAGGGGATTTGGTTCGTGAGCTTCAAGAAGTCGAGTCTACGCCTGCAGGCAAATATATGCATATGTGTGCATATTACACGGGTGACACATATTCTTACAGGGAAACATACTATACAAATTGTTCTGCGCATAATTTTTTATTTTTCCTTAATATATTTTGCAGTGTATTCTGTACCTGTAGGTAAAGATCTACTCCATTTTAGTGGCTGTGTAATGTTACACGTTTATAATATTTTATTGAACCCATCCCCTCTTAGTAGATGTGTAACTCCTTTCAATATTCTCTACTATGCTGCGATGAAAGATCTCATATCTGTCATCTTAGAGTTGTATAACTGTAGGATAAAGTTCTAGAAGTGGCATGTGCAGGCCAAAAGACACTCACAATTGTAATATACATCAGTGCTTACACATGGGCTCCATGGAGTTTCCACTCCCACCATCACTCTGAAAGAATGTCCATTTCCCACGCCCTAATGGCATTAGCAAACATTTTCATATCTTGCAGTTTAATAGCTGAAAAGTGATGTCCTAGTGATATTTCAATTTATTCGTACATTTGAGCCACTTCCACTTCCTCTACCTTATATTAGTTCATGACCTTTGCCCATTTTTCTAGGGGCTTGTTGCTCTTCTATTGACTAATAGTTCTTCATATACTAGGGACATCAACAAGTCTGTGATAGGAATCACACATTTTTTTTTTCTCATTTGCTGTTTGTCTTTTGACTTTGATTATGTCAATTTTGCCTTGCAGAAATTTTGTACTTTCATTTTTTAAATAAATGAACAATATCTCTTCAGCTTCTGGGTTTTGTGTCACACTTAAGTCTTTCCCACCCAAGATGAGCTTTTAAAAACTCCTTAGTTTTTTTGAGAACTTTTTTTTTTTA
>NC_048224.1:84129830-84133274 GCF_002007445.2 Ailuropoda melanoleuca | reverse complement strand
GTCTAAAACCTTTGGGATGCAGCAAAGCTGTTCTAACAGGGAAATTTATAGCAATACAGGCCTATCTCAAGAAGCAAGAAAAATCTCAAAAATCAACCAAACCTTACACCTAAAGGATCTAGAGAAAACAGAATAACAAGTGAGCCTAAAGCCAGCAGAAGGAAGGAAACAACAAAGAATAGAGAAGAAATAAATGATACAGAAACTAAAAAACAATAGAAGACATCAATGCAACCAGGAACTGGATCTTTGAAAAAAAATGAATAAAATTGATAAACCTCTAGCCAGACTTATCAAGAAGAGAAAGGACCCAAATAAATAAAATCACTAGTGAGAGAGGAGAAATAACAACCAACTCCACAAAAATACAATCATAAAAGAATATTATGAAAAATTATATGCCAACAAATTGGACAACCCAGAAGAAATGAAAAAATCCCTAGAAACAAACTGCTGTAACTGAAACAGGAATAGAAAATTTGAATAGACTGATAACCAGCAAAGAAATTGAATCAGTAATCAAAAAACTCCCGACAAACAAAAGTCCAGGATCAGAGGCTTCACAAGTGAATTCTATCAAACATTTAAAGAAGAGTTAATAGCTAATACCTATTCCTCTCAAACTTTTTCAAAAAATATACAAGGAAAACTTCTAAATTCATTCTATGAAGCCAGCATTACCCTGATACCAAAATCAGATAAAAACACCACAAAAAACAAAACAAAAAAACAAAAAAAACAAACAAAAAAAACTATAGACCAATATCTCTGGTGAACATAGATCCCCAAATCCTCAACAATATATTAGCAAACAGAATCCAACAATATCTTTTAAAAAATCATTCACCAAGATCAAGTGGGTTGCAAGGGTGGTTCAATATTTGCAAATCAAACAACACGATATATCACATTAATAAAAGAAAGGTTAAGAACCATATGTTCATTTTAACAGATGCAGAAAAAGCATTTGACAAAGTACAACATACATTCATGATAAAAACCCTCAACAAAGGGGCGCCTGGGTGGCACAGCGGTTGAGTGTCTGCCTTCGGCTCAGGGCATGATCCCGGCGTTGTGGGATCGAGCCCCACATTAGGCTCCTCCGCTATGAGCCTGCTTCTTCCTCTCCCACTCCCCCTGCTTGTGTTCCCTCTCTCACTGGCTGTGTCTATCTCTGTCAAATAAATAAATAAAATCTTAAAAAAAAAAAAGCCCTCAACAAAGTAGTGTTAGAAAGAATATACCTCAACATAATAAAGGCCATATATGAAAAACCCACAGCTGATGTCATTTTCTATGGGGAAAAACTGAGAGCTTTCCCTCTATGATCAGGGACAAGAGGAGGATGTCCCACTCCACCACTCTATTCAACATAATACTAGAAATCCTAGCTACAGCAATCAGACAACAAAAAGAAATGAAAGTCATCCAGATTGGCAAGAAAAAAATGAAACTTCCACTATTTGCAGATGACATGATACTATATATAGAAAACCTGAAAGACTCCACCAAAAAGTGCTAGAATTGATAAATGAATTCAGCAGACACAGGATAAAAAAATCAATATACAGGGGCGCCTGGGTGGCACAGCGGTTAAGCGTCTGCCTTCAGCTCAGGGCGTGATCCCAGCGTTATAGGATTGAGCCCCACATCAGGCTCCTCCGCTGTGAGCCTGCTTCTTCCTCTCCCACTCCCCCTGCTTGTGTTCCCTCTCTCGCTGGCTGTCTCTATCTCTGTCAAATAAATAAATAAAATCTTTAAAAAAAAATCGATATACAGAAATCTGTTGCATTTCTATGCACCAATAATGAAGCAGCAGAAAGAGAAATTAAGAAAACAGTCCCATTTATAATTGCGCCAAAAATAATAAGATACATAGGAATAAAGCCAACCAAAGAAGTGAAAGACCTGTACTCTGAAAACTATAAAACACTGATGAAAAAGTTGAAAAGGAGGACACAAAGAAATGAAAAGACATTCCATGTTCCTGAATTAGAAGAAGATTGTTAAAATGTCCATACTACCTAAAGCCATCTACATATTTAATGCAATCCCTATCAAAATACCAACAGCATTTTTCACAGAACTTGGAAAAAAAAAAAAAAAACACTTCTAAAATTTGCATGGAACCACAAAAGACCCCAAACAGCCAAATAACAGAAAACCCAGAAATAGACCCACAACTATATGGTTAATTAAGCTTCAACAAAGCAGTAAAGAGTATCCAATGGGAAAAGGACTCTGTCTTCAACACACAGTAACTTCATTGACATCAGTCATAGCAGCTTTTTTCTAGATAGGTCCCCTGAGACAAGGGAAACAAAATCAAAAATGAAGTATCATGACTACATCAGAATAAACAGTGTCTGCACAGGAAAGGAAACAATCAACAAAAAGAAAAGGCAACCTTTGGAATGGGAGAAGATATTTGCAAATGACATATCTGACAAAGGGTTAGTATCCAAAATACATTAAACACTTATAAAAGTCAACACCCACAGAATAATCCAATTAAAAATGGGCAGAAGACATGAACAGACATTTCTCCAAAGAAGACATCCAGATGGCCAACAAACACATGAAAAGATGTTTATCATCACTCATCATCAGGGAAATGCAAATCAAATCTACAACATCACTTCACACCTCTCAGAACGGCTAAAATCAAAAACACAAGAAACAACAGATGTTGATTAGGATGTGGAGAAAAAGGAACCCTTGTGAGCTGTTGGTGGGAATGCAAACAGTGTAGAGGACAGTAGGGAGGTTCCTCAAAAAGTTAAAAACATAACTACCCTGTGAGCCAGCAATCACACTACTGGGTATTTACCCAAAGAATAGAAAAACACCAATTCAAAAGGATACTCTCCCCCTATGTTTATAGCAGCACTATCTACAATAGCCAAGATATGGAAGCAGCCCAAGTGTCCATCAATTGATGAATGGATAAAGAAGGGATAATGCATATAGATATAGATAATGGAATATCACTCAGCCATAAAAAAAAATGAAATCTTGCCATTTGCAATGACATGGATGGAGCTGGAGAGTATTATGCTAAGCAAATTAAGCCAGTCAGAGAAAGACAAGTACCAAATGGTTTCACTCATATGTGGAATTTAAGAAACAAAACAAACAAGAAACAAAAAAAAGAGAAAGAGAGAGAGACAAACCAAGAAACAGACTCTTAACTACAGAGAACAAACTGATGGTTACCNNNGCCATAAAAAAAAAATGAAATCTTGCCATTTGCAATGACATGGATGGAGCTGGAGAGTATTATGCTAAGCAAATTAAGCCAGTCAGAGAAAGACAAGTACCAAATGGTTTCACTCATATGTGGAATTTAAGAAACAAAACAAACAAGAAACAAAAAAAAGAGAAAGAGAGAGAGACAAACCAAGAAACAGACTCTTAACTACAGAGAACAAACTGATGGTTACC
>NC_048224.1:84033574-84128613 GCF_002007445.2 Ailuropoda melanoleuca | reverse complement strand
TTTTTTTTTTTTTTCCCTAAAATAGAGAACAATGGAGGTTGTGGGAGCTGTGACTGGCCTGGGGAGCGCAGACAGCCAAAATGGCTTTCCAGTAGCTTTCAGATGATCCACAAAGGATCAGGTTTGTCAGCCTCTACTTCAAAATAACTTACCAACAAACCTTTAGAAGCCCAGTACGTGCCCAGCTCTGTAACTTCAAATCTCTATTCTGCCAAATCGATGATGTCAAACAGAAAAGGGAAACTGTCCAGCTCTGCTCTGCGGTGTCCCACCCTCAACTTCCTGAGAACACGAATCCCGTTTTGTCCGTCACCCAATGCCTGGCACACAGTAAGCACTTAAAAGATGCTTGAAGTGATGGCTGAACGAGGGAAGGAAGATGGGGCGCACTTGCCTCCCAGCAGGTGAGGCGAATAATTGATGGCCTCGCCTCTGTGGACTGCCAGCAGCAAACCGATCAGCAGCCCGAGTCAAGCTAGATTGCTGANTTTTTTTTTTTCAGCCTCAGCTCCCAAGTCATCCATAGCACCCCATCTTGTCTGTCTCTTCTTGCTGTTCCTACTGAGGTCTTTGAAGACAATCTTACCGTTTCATTCATCACAGAGTCAACAAAGCCCACAGTAGACAGCTACACCTGTCCACTGCCCAGCCCCAAGCACAGATATCAGAAGATTATTGAGTTAACACTTACATAGTTTATATTCTCAAGGCCTTGGTCATAGATGAGGGCTAATGAACATTTTCAAATACTAAAAGATTATCTGGAGGAATAAACAGGAAACTGATGACAATAGCTGCCTCAAGGAGGGGAAGGGCTGAGCTGGGGAATGGACATAATTCAGCTGAACATCCATTACAGAAAAACCAACATACTGTTCTGTGGAAAACTGTCAGTCAACGTTTGCAACATCTGCATTGCAAGCCGTAAAGACAACTCTGGCTGATTTCAGTGGGAAGGGAGATTGTTAGAAGGATGGTGGATGGCTTAGATACTACCCAAATCAGACTTGGGGGATTAAAATTCAAGGACTGTGACCCAAAACAATTCCACCTTCTGCAATGAGGAGCAGGAAGGGAGGGAGAATCCTTTGCCTCAGAAGGAAGGAAGAATCCTCCAACGTTGCACGGGGTCTCAGGATCTAAGCAGCCAAAATGAATTATAGCTCAGTAATTACACTTGCAGGTATATAGTCAAAAGCATTGAAGGCAGGAACTCAGTTATTTATACCAATGTGCATAGCAGCATTATCCACAATAGCCAAAAGTGGAAACACCCCAAATGTCCATCGATGGAAGAACGGATAAACAAAATGTGCTGTATACATACCATGGAGTATCATTCGATCTTAGAGAGAAATGAAATTCTGATACCTGCTAGAACATGGATGAATCTTCAACACCTAAGTGAAATAAGCCCGTCACAAAAGGACAAATACTATGTGATTCCTGTTTTATAAGTAGTAAAATTCTCAGAGGCAGAAAGTAGAATGGTGGTTACCAAGGGATGGAGGGAGGAAGAGGAAATCATTTTTTAAGGGGCACAGTTTTTATTGGAGATGCTGAAAAAGTTGTGGGTATGGTTGGTGGTGGTGATTACCCAACCTTGTGAATGTACTTAATGCCACTGAATTGTGTATTTACAAACATTAAAATGATCAATATTATGTATTTTTTTACCACAATAATAAAAAAAGGATTGCAAGCACCCACAACACTCATTTTCTACCATAGGTTCTTCTATGCATTTATATTCATGGGCATGTATTATCTATTTAAAGATTTTTTTAAATCAAGGGATTTATACAGTTATAGGACGTGCTTTCAACTATATCAAAGTGGGTCTACTATAGCTTAGAAAGGGTAAATTACTGCGAAAACTGCAAAAGCCAAAAACTGCATCTGTGTGTAAATATATTCATCAATGTAAATAAATTCACTCATTGCTGTTGCTCCCACAGACGCAAAGAACAGACTCTCTCCTTTTCTTCCCTCTCCTCAGAGCCCAACCCGTTTCCTGTCACACGCATTGAGAATTTCATAATTCTAGCAATCTCTCATCCAAAAAAAAAAATTCTTGGCACAAGATTTATCACTCCCCAAATCATAATCCAAATTATATTTTTAACGCCTGGAGTATTAATTTGAGAATGTGAACAATAATTGCAGGACTGTCACAAAAAGACTTAAAGTCTTTTTTTTTTTTTTTCCCTAAAATAGAGAACAATGGAGGTTGTGGGAGCTGTGACTGGCCTGGGGAGCGCAGACAGCCAAAATGGCTTTCCAGTAGCTTTCAGATGATCCACAAAGGATCAAATATCAAAATAACTTACCAACAAACCTTTAGAAGCCCGGTACGTGCCCAGCTCTGTAACTTCAAATCTCTATTCTGCCAAATCGATGATGTCAAACAGAAAAGGGAAACTGTCCAGCTCTGCTCTGCGGTGTCCCACCCTCAACTTCCTGAGAACACGAATCCCGTTTTGTCCGTCACCCAATGCCTGGCACACAGTAAGCACTTAAAAGATGCTTGAAGTGATGGCTGAACGAGGGAAGGAAGATGGGGTGCACTTGCCTCCCAGCAGGTGAGGCGAATAATTGATGGCCTCGCCTCTGTGGACTGCCAGCAGCAAGNCATACCATGGAGTATCATTCGATCTTAGAGAGAAATGAAATTCTGATACCTGCTAGAACATGGATGAATCTTGAACACCTAAGTGAAATAAGCCCGTCACAAAAGGACAAATACTATGTGATTCCTGTTTTATAAATAGTAAAATTCTCAGAGGCAGAAAGTAGAATGGTGGTTACCAAGGGATGGAGGGAGGAAGAGGAAATCATTTTTTAAGGGGCACAGTTTTTATTGGAGATGCTGAAAAAGTTGTGGGTATGGTTGGTGGTGGTGATTACCCAACCTTGTGAATGTACTTAATGCCACTGAATTGTGTATTTACAAACATTAAAATGATCAATATTATGTATTTTTTTACCACAATAATAAAAAAAGGATTGCAAGCACCCACAACACTCATTNTTTTTTTTTTTCAGCCTCAGCTCCCAAGTCATCCATAGCACCCCATCTTGTCTGTCTCTTCTTGCTGTTCCTACTGAGGTCTTTGAAGACAATCTTACCGTTTCATTCATCACAGAGTCAACAAAGCCCACAGTAGACAGCTACACCTGTCCACTGCCCAGCCCCAAGCACAGATATTAGAAGATTATTGAGTTAACACTTACATAGTTTATATTCTCAAGGCCTTGGTCATAGGTGAGGGCTAATGAACATTTTCAAATACTAAAAGATTATCTGGAGGAATAAACAGGAAACTGATGACAATAGCTGCCTCAAGGAGGGGAAGGGCTGAGCTGGGGAATGGACATAATTCAGCTGAACATCCATTACAGAAAAACCAACATACTGTTCTGTGGAAAACTGTCAGTCAATTTGCAACATCTGCATTGCAAGCCGTAAAGACAACTCTGGCTGATTTCAGTGGGAAGGGAGATTGTTAGAAGGATGGTGGATGGCTTAGATACTACCCAAATCAGATTTGGGGGATTAAAATTCAAGGACTGTGTCCCAAAACAATTCCACCTTCTGCAATGAGGAGCAGGAAGGGAGGGAGAATCCTTTGCCTCAGAAGGAAGGAAGAATCCTCCAACGTTGCACGGGGTCTCAGGATCTAAGCAGCCAAAATGAATTATAGCTCAGTAATTACACTTGCAGGTATATAGTCAAAAGCATTGAAGGCAGGAACTCAGTTATTTATACCAATGTGCATAGCAGCATTATCCACAATAGCCAAAAGTGGAAACACCCCAAATGTCCATCAATGGAAGAACGGATAAACAAAATGTGCTGTATACATACCATGGAGTATCATTCGATCTTAGAGAGAAATGAAATTCTGATACCTGCTAGAACATGGATGAATCTTCAACACCTAAGTGAAATAAGCCCGTCACAAAAGGACAAATACTATGTGATTCCTGTTTTATAAGTAGTAAAATTCTCAGAGGCAGAAAGTAGAATGGTGGTTACCAAGGGATGGAGGGAGGAAGAGGACATCATTTTTTAATGGGCACAGTTTTTATTGGAGATGCTGAAAAAGTTGTGGGTATGGTTGGTGGTGGTGATTACCCAACCTTGTGAATGTACTTAATGCCACTGAATTGTGTATTTACAAACATTAAAATGATCAATATTATGTATTTTTTTACCACAATAATAAAAAAAGGATTGCAAGCACCCACAACACTCATTTTCTACCATAGGTTCTTCTATGCATTTATATTCATGGGCATGTATTATCTATTTAAAGATTTTTTAAATCAAGGGATTTATACAGTTATAGGACGTGCTTTCAACTATATCAAAGTGGGTCTACTATAGCTTAGAAATGGTAAATTACTGCGAAAACTGCAAAAGCCAAAAACTGCATCTGTGTGTAAATATATTCATCAATGTAAATAAATTCACTCATTGCTGTTGCTCCCACAGACGCAAAGAACAGACTCTCTCCTTTTCTTCCCTCTCCTCAGAGCCCAACCCGTTTCCTGTCACACGCATTGAGAATTTCATAATTCTAGCAATCTCTCATCCAAAAAAAAAAATTCTTGGCACAAGATTTATCACTCCCCAAATCATAATCCAAATTATATTTTTAACGCCTGGAGTATTAATTTGAGAATGTGAACAATAATTGCAGGACTGTCACAAAAAGACTTAAAGTCTTTTTTTTTTTTTTTCCCTAAAATAGAGAACAATGGAGGTTGTGGGAGCTGTGACTGGCCTGGGGAGCGCAGACAGCCAAAATGGCTTTCCAGTAGCTTTCAGATGATCCACAAAGGATCAGGTTTGTCAGCCTCTACTTCAAAATAACTTACCAACAAACCTTTAGAAGCCCAGTACGTGCCCAGCTCTGTAACTTCAAATCTCTATTCTGCCAAATCGATGATGTCAAACAGAAAAGGGAAACTGTCCAGCTCTGCTCTGCGGTGTCCCACCCTCAACTTCCTGAGAACACGAATCCCGTTTTGTCCGTCACCCAATGCCTGGCACACAGTAAGCACTTAAAAGATGCTTGAAGTGATGGCTGAACGAGGGAAGGAAGATGGGGTGCACTTGCCTCCCAGCAGGTGAGGCGAATAATTGATGGCCTCGCCTCTGTGGACTGCCAGCAGCAAGCCGATCAGCAGCCCGAGTCAAGCTAGATTGCTGAGCAGTGGCCAGGAAATCAGGGACGTTGCTCACGCCAGAAGCACTGATTGAACGGGCTACTCTACTGCAAACACTGTACCCGACTCGGAGGCTACAAAGAAAAAGGAGATGCTGCCCCTGCATTTTGGGGAGACCAACGTGTCAGCTGAGAATTACAGGGCACAGTGGAAAATGCTACCTCCCCAGGAGGCAGTGGGAGCCCAGCAGAGGGAGCAGCGATGGGGAACCACTGAAGAGCAGGTATTTCAAGCGGGACAGGCAGCGGGTGGTGGAAGGGGGAGTAGCAGGAGAGATGCTCAGGAAGTGCCCCGAGAACGGTCTGGAAGGGACTTTGCAGGGAAAGGGGGCTGGACAGGAAGGAGCCGGGAAGAGAGCGGGAGGAGCTGGAAAATGAAAAAGAGCGATGTTGCGGTGGGTAGGGGATCGGGGTGCTGGCTAAAAACGACTTGGCCTGTTTTCCCTGGAAGGACTCTAAAAGGAGGTTGGGCTGGTTGGCTGGCTGTTTGGGGGTGGGGGTGGATGGGTAGCACATCAGCAGGGAGAGAAGGCTGGGGACTGTGGGAGGCTTCACGGGAACCCAGAGGCGCATCTGTAAGAAGAAAGGAGTTGGACACCATTGCCCTCCTGACACAGCGTTGCTCTGAGGAGGTTTCTGATGGACTGTCCTCTGTCCTCACAGCAACAGGTAGGGCCTGTAACCTCAGCCCACACTGGAGCCAAAAGAGGTTGGGTTGTGTGGGAAGGAGGTCGGTCGGGATCCTCGACTGTTTTCTAATCCAGCATTTCCAGTTGTGCTTCTTGAGTTCGGGTTCCTCATGTGTAAGGTGAGTGGAAGGACCGGGTATCTGAAGCCCATTCCAGTCCTGAGTCTCTGACTCCTTGACTCAGGATCCTTTCCAGTTAGAGACACAAGGCACTACAGGCTGAATGATGTCCTCCAGACCCCATATGTTGAAGACCTAACTTAGCACTCAGGACGTGGCTGCGTTTGGAGGCAGAGCCTTTAAAGAGATCATTAAGGCTGAGCAAGTCCTATGAGTGGGTCCTAATCCAGGCTGATTAATTCTTTTAAGGAAAGGAAATTTGGACACACAGAGAGACACCAGGAACACACAGATGCAGAGAACAGGCTGCCTGAGGAGACAGCAAGAAGGCTACCCTCTGCAATCCAAAGAGAGAGGCCTTGGGAAAACCCGAACCTGACACCACCTTGACCTTGGACTTCCAGCCCCCAGAACTATGAGAAAATAAATTTCTATTGTTAAAAACACCAGTCTGTGATATTCTGTTATGGCAGCCCTAGCAAACTAATATATACGGTAACAGACCAACTGCTAAATGGTTGCATTGTCCAGGAAGGGGACTTCCTCAACCTGAATTGCCTCTGGTTCGCTTGACATTCAGCCAGTTCGCCTGGGGCTCATTGCCACGACTAATAAGATCCAAGTCAATGGAACAAGCAGTCCCTGAATGCCAGCCGCAGAGAGGCCCCTGCAGCACACACCTAATTCTCCAAGGTCATGGGACTAAGAGGGGATGGAGAAGGGTCAATCAAAAATCCAACACCAGCCAAAAACCTAATTCTCTTCTTGCTCTATATGTGACCTCCATCTTCAACAACTAATGGATTCTCCTCGCCTGGGGCTAGCCCAGTCTCTCCTAGAGGCACAAGTATGCATGGGAAGAAAGAAAAGTACAGAAATCCACAAACTTGGATTAGCCATTGCTACAGAAGAGAAGCTGAGGCAGCTCCCTGGGAGGGACTCCTCCACTCAAAGGGAGAAGACAATTCAGGGAAGGAAGGGATGTGGAAGACTTGCTGGCGTTTGTAATCACTAAGGCGGAAATCTGCTGAATGGGAAAGAGCAGGTGGAAAGCATGTACATCGTTTTCTCCGATGTGCCTAGAAAAGCATGCAGAAGAGCGAAATCTCACATCTGAGCTCGTTCTTTGAATAAAAATATGTTGGAAAAGGAGTGCCTGGGTGGCTCAGTTGGTTAAGTGTCTGCCTTCTGCTCAGGTCATGATCTCAGGGTCCTGGGATTGAGCTCTGCATCAGGCTCCTTGCTCAGGGGGGAGTCTGCTTCTCCCTCTCCCTCTGCCCCTCCGCCTGCTTGTGGGCTCGCTGTCTCTCTCCCTGTCAAAGAAATAAACAAAATCTTTTAAAAAAATATGTTGGAACGGAAGCAAAGAGGACTGGAAAGTGACAAGAAGGAAAGAAAGATCTGGAGTTTGTTTTATTTTTATAATTAATATCCTGTTGGAGATGAAAATCTTCAGAACCCATCAACAACTTTTGAATGAGAACACAGAGGCGAAATAGACAATCTCAGCATTTTAAAAAGCAACGTTGTACACATCACCCTGAAGGCTCCCAGCATAGCCACCGGTAACCTAAGCTCTACCAGGATCTCAGGAAGGTGACCCCGCCTCATGAGAGCCCAGAGCTCTCACTTTTCAGGTGACAAAGATCTTAGCTCAATTCCTGGAGTCTGGTCCTTGCAAGGGAGCAGAGCATGAAGATTTTTGTTTCTAAATGTTCCTTTTGAAATTCTCTCTCTTTCTATCCTTCCCCATCAGAGAAGGCCAGCTGCTATCCTTCCAGGTCCTCCCTCCTTTCTCAAAAAAGCTAGCAATTGCTTCTGGCACCTGGCTGTGCACCGTTGCCTCACAACCTGGACCAGGACCTTGGGCTAAGTCTTCAGAGCGCTCAGCAAACCTAAACCAAACTGCACCCACCACCATCACTGGCCTGCAGCCCAAGGCAGGAAGGGCTCATCTGCCCGAAACTGGGCGAGGCAGCAGCAGCTGGGCATTGGGATGTTCTGGGGACAATCATCTTAGAGAATCAGAGGCAGAGTCTGAGATTTGCATAAATGTGAAGCTGGTGTTGGGACCTGAAAGAAACCTGATCATTAAAGGAACGTACAACAGGCACCATGTGTTGTAGAAGGAAGAACCCTGGACTAGGAGTCTCTGGGGTCTATCTCCAGCATTGCTGTGTGACCTTGGACAAGCCACCTAACTTCTCTGGCCCTCTGCTTTTTCTTTTGTTTTGTTTTGTTTTTAAAGATTTTATTTATTTGACAGAGAGAGACAGCCAGCAAGAGAGGGAACACAGGCGGGGGGNAAGGAAGAACCCTGGACTAGGAGTCTCTGGGGTCTATCTCCAGCATTGCTGTGTGACCTTGGACAAGCCACCAAACTTCTCTGGCCCTCTGCTTTTTCTTTTGTTTTGTTTTTAAAGATTTTATTTATTTGACAGAGAGAGACAGCCAGCAAGAGAGGGAACACAGGCAGGGGTAGTGGGAGAGGAAGAAGCAGGTTCCCAGCGGAGGAGCCTGATGCAGGGCTCGATCCCAGGACTCCAGGATCACGCCCTGAGCCGAAGGCAGACGCTTAACGACTGAGCCACCCAGGTGCCCCTGGCCCTCTGTTTTTATCACTAGAAGAAAGGAAGTATCAGATCAATCTCTAAAGATTTTTCCAGCCCTAAAATTGTCATGGCTTTAGTTTCTTCAATCGTTCTGGTTAATATTCATAGAAAACAATCTTCAACCTACGTAAGATCGTGACTCTTATCATAGTAAGTTATTAAAGCGTCATGGTTTGGAAAGACTAGTTTCTGAATTTATAGCAGGTGTTTTTCATTCTTTTTTAGCTGCCCTTTCTGTATTGAAGGAGTCTCTTACCTTAAGAAGTATTATGGATTGAGCTGTGTCTCCCCTAACGTTGAAGTCTTAACCCCTAGTACCTTGGAATGTGATCTTATTTGGAAAGAGGTTGTTGCAGATGTATTTAGTCAAGATGAGGCCATATTGCAGTAGATCAGTCCCCCTCCAATGTGACTGGTGTCCGTATAAAAAGGGGGACTGTGACTCAAACACACACAGGCAGAAGGCCAGGGGAGGTCTGGAGTGCGCTGCCTCCAGCCCAGGACCCACCAGAAGCCGGGCAGGGCTGGAACACACACTGCCCTCGCGCCTTCTGAGGGAAGCCCTCAATCTCGGACCTCCGGGCTCCAAGACCGTGGACAGTCAGTGTCCGGGGCGGGGGGGGGGCGGGGGTGGCACCCAGGGCAGGGTTTTTATCAGGACGATTCTAGCAAGCTCACAGAAGAGGTGAACCCACTTGCCACTACAGAGTGAAAATGCCCGCTGCTCACTTTCCCAGCCTTGCCGGGGGTTGGGCAAGGACTCGTGACCCGGGCTCTGCTGACGGGAGGCACCTGCACAGCTAGCGAAGCGGGGACAGGGACTGCGACATCCAGTCAGGCAGCACACGGCGGCAGGGGCTGCCACTTCACGCAGTCCCACGGGGCGGTGACAACTGCAGCTGGAGCGGCCAGCTGGGCCCCGCAGCCCTAGCCGTGACAGCCACACCTGAGAGCAAGGGCACCAAGTCTCCGCAGGACGAGCTCTGCAGCCTGGCTAAGGGGGTCCCGGAGCCCGCTGGCCCTTCTGGAGATATTCCTAAGTTATCCTCACCAACGTCCTTTCTAATTCAATCAACCAGAGGAGGTTTCTGTTACTTGCCTAAAATGGCTCACAACACAGAGCAGGTCCCTGGTATTTGTCAGTATTGAATAAACTCCGAATGAACCTGAGTGGTCGTATATAAATCACACAATTTTCTAGAACAGTTCAATATGATACACATATACTTGGTGAATATCAAAAGAACAATTACTGCCATTTAATGAACATGGGCCATATACCCTGACCAAGCTCATCACTTGTGACCTCAACACAACAGTGCCTTGCGTCGAGCAGGCCCTCCTGATTTTCACAGATGGGGAAAGCTGTGTTTGGAGACTTACCAAGCNAGTAGATCAGTCCCCCTCCAATGTGACTGGTGTCCGTATAAAAAGGGGGACTGTGACTCAAACACACACAGGCAGAAGGCCAGGGGAGGTCTGGAGCGCGCTGCCTCCAGCCCAGGACCCACCAGAAGCCGGGCAGGGCTGGAACACACTCTGTNAGAACCCAGAAATGGACCCTCGGCTCTTTGGGCAACTAATCTTTGATAAAGCAGGAAAAAACATCCGGTGGAAAAAAGACAGTCTCTTCAATAAATGGTGCTGGGAAAATTGGACAGCTACATGCAAAAGAATGAAACTTGACCACTCTCTCACACCATACACAAAAATAAACTCCAAATGGATGAAAGACCTCAATGTGAGACAGGAATCCATCAAAATTCTAGAGGAGAACATAGGCAACAACTTCTATGACATCGGCCAGAGCAACCTTTTTCACGACACATCTCCAAAGGCAAGAGAAATAAAAGATAAAATGAACTTATGGGACTTTATCAGGATAAAGAGCTTCTGCACAGCCAAGGAAACAGTCAAAAAAACTAAGAGACAGCCCACGGAATGGGAGAATATATTTGCAAAGGACACCACAGATAAAGGACTGGTATCCAAGATCTACAAAGAACTTCTCAAACTCAATACACGAGAAACAAATAAACAAATCATAAAATGGGCAGAAGATATGAACAGACACTTTTCCAATGAAGACATACAAATGGCTAACAGACACATGAAAAAATGTTCAAAATCATTAGCCATCAGGGAAATTCAAATCAAAACCACACTGAGATACCACCTTACGCCAGTTAGAATGGCAAAGATAGACAAGGCAAGAAACAACAATTGTTGGAGAGGATGTGGAGAAAGGGGATCCCTCCTACATTGTTGGTGGGAATGCAAGTTGGTACAGCCACTCTGGAAAACAGTGTGGAGGTCCCTTAAAAAGTTAAAAATTGAACTACCCTATGACCCAGCCATTGCACTACTGGGTGTTTACCCCAAAGATACAGACGTAGTAAAGAGAAGGGCCATATGCACCCCAATGTTCATAGCTGCATTGTCCACAATAGCCAAATCATGGAAGGAGCCGAGATGCCCTTCAACAGATGACTGGATTAAGAAGCTGTGGTCCATATATACAATGGAATATTACTCAGCTATCAGAAAGAACGAATTCTCAACATTTGCTGCAACATGGACGGCACTGGAGGAGATAATGCTAAGTGAAATAAGTCAAGCAGAGAAAGACAATTATCATATGATTTCTCTCATCTATGGAACATAAGAACTAGGAAGATCGGTAGGAGAAGAGAAGGATAAAGAAAGGGGGGGTAATCAGAAGGGTGAATGAAGCATGAGAGACTATGGACTCTGAGAAACAAACTGAGGGCTTCAGAGGGGAGGGGGGTGGGGGAATGGGATAGACCAGTGATGGGTAGTAAGGAGGGCACGTATTGCATGGTGCACTGGGTGTTATACGCAACTAATGAATCATCGAACTTTACATCGGAAACCGGGGATGTACTGTATGGTAACTAACATAATAAAAAAAAATTTTTTTAAAAAGCATTGTTTTTGAAAAAGTATTGATAAGAAGCCCATGGGGTAGGTGACAGTAATAAACATCTGTTGGAGCTTCCAAAGCAAGGACCGGCTAGGTCCGTGGGACCCCAACTTCCCAATCTTAGGGAGAAGCTCTCAGGATTCACTGTAGGAACTAGGTACTTCCCTCTGTGTTCAATGAGAATTGTACCAAGTTTCACTGATTGATCAATTTCCACACTAAGGGTGGAATTAAGCCATTGGAGTTCTTTCTGTACTGTCCTGGAGAGGATACGCCACTTCTCCAGGTCTTAGCTTTCTCACACAGTGTGGGGATNGGGATAGACCGGTGATGGGTAGTAAGGAGGGCACGTATTGCATGGTGCACTGGGTGTTAATACGCAACTAATAAATCATCGAACTTTACATCGGAAACCGGGGATGTACTGTATGGTAACTAACATAATAAAAAAAAATTTTTTTAAAAAGCATTGTTTTTGAAAAAGTATTGATAAGAAGCCCATGGGGTAGGTGACAGTAATAAACATCTGTTGGAGCTTCCAAAGCAAGGACCGGCTAGGTCCGTGGGACCCCAACTTCCCAATCTTAGGGAGAAGCTCTCAGGATTCACTGTAGGAACTAGGTACTTCCCTCTGTGTTCAATGAGAATTGTACCAAGTTTCACTGATTGATCAATTTCCACACTAAGGGTGGAATTAAGCCATTGGAGTTCTTTCTGTACTGTCCTGGAGAGGATACGCCACTTCTCCAGGTCTTAGCTTTCTCACACAGTGTGGGGATCACCTGCTTTATCCTGCCTGACCCTTGACTGTTGTCAGGGCAGATTGTAGCTCCTGAAATCCTTGCAAGTTCCCCACAGACCTTCCAACAAGGCTCCATTTAGCACCTAGTTACTTCCCTTCCTCCTTTCCCCAACTTCTGGGCTCAGAAGTAATGGGGAAGCTGAGGGTTCTGAGGTTTGCCAAGGCAAAGGCTTAAAGTTCAAGGTTCAAATGAGGCTCAGAGAAACTGTTGAACTGAAACTGTTTAAGCTGAATGTATGGTTACTTCATGATCTAACAATTCTACTGCAAAGTATTATACCCACGAACAGTGTGTGCGTTTGTCCTCCAGAAGATATATGTGCATAATGGACAAAACCTGGACCCAATCCAAATGTATGTCAACGGTACAAAGCATATATATGGTATACTCATATATTATTACACAGCAATCAAAATAAACCACTTTTATATTCAACAATATAGATATAATGTTGAGTGATGAGGCTAGATACCAACACGTGTACTGTGTGATTCCATTTATATGAAGTTCAAGAACAGGGAACACAAATATGTGGTGAAAGAGGTCAGAACAGGGCTTACCTCTGGGGGAGAGGGTGGATATTGATTGGGAGGGAACAGACAGGAAACTTCTGGAATGCTGTGAATGTCCTAGATTTTTGTCCTAACAGTGATTACGTGTATATATACATAGGTAAAAATTCAAGTAATTTGCGTATTTCTATACATATATTACATTATCAAAAGATTTTAAGGAAGAGGCTTTTGAGAGTCTGGACTTTAGTTCTTAAAATGGTGAGGAATATAGGAGATTTCATGAGGGGTGCTCACGTTGGAGCCTTCAGGCTTCAGTGCTCAGCATTCAAGACAGCTCAGGATTCAGAGGGTAGAACTGAAACATCGGCAAGCAAATAATGATAATACTACCATCCGTTAAGCACTTTCTAGGGGCCAGCCTCTAGACCAAGCATTTTGCAAACACGACCTCATTTAATATTTACAACAGCTTTATAAGGTAGGTGCTGTTATTATCTCCATTTTACAGAATAATGACATGTCATGCTCAAGGTCATGCTGCACTAAGGGGCAAAGTCAGGACAGAATGTAGATCTGTCTAGGTTGAAGGGACAGAATGGTGTAAAGATGGGAAGAGAATGGTTTCCAGGCTCCTCTGCTCTACATCTCTACATTCCTTGGTAAGAGACTAATCAAAACTTAGAAACAGGAACTCCTTTCCTTCCTTAGCCAACCAAGCAATCAACACGTTAAAATGAAGAATGGCTCTAAGGGAACAAACCAGGTCCAGAAAGAGTGGCTTCTGCTTTTGTCAGCCAGCACTCTCCCTCCCTTTCTTCCAGAACAGGGACAGAGAGTGACCTAGCAGGGGCCCGTGACAGTCTCTCCCTGGGGGACATGAAGGTCCAGCGCTAACACGTGGAAGTGGAAGGAGGCAGATCAGGTCACTGAGCAAGAGCCAGAAGCTCCCAAGGCCAAGGCCACAGGGCCACCTGCTCCCTGCCTTTCCCAAACTTCTTGTGCCGCTTTTCTCTCCCTTTTGTGAATTGCCCCAGGGTCTTTTCAAACCATCCTGTGTTAGGCCACCTGGGTGGCTCAGTCCGGTTAGCTACTGACTCTTAATTTCAACTCAGGTCATGACCTCAGGGTGGTGAAATCCAGTATCCAGCACAGAAATTCTTGAGATTCTCTCTTAAGAGTCTCTCTCTCCTTCTCCATCTCCAACTTATGTTCTCTCTCGAAAATTAATTAAATCTTTAAAAATACATAAATAAATCCTGTGTTATTTAATAGGGCTCTTTGCTACAGTAAAGGAGCCCAGGGCACCTGCGTGGCTCAGGCGGTTAAGTGTCTGCTGTCAGCTCAGGTCATGATCCCGGGGTCCTGGGATCAAGCCCCACGTTAGGCTCTGCTTGGTGGGGAGCCTGCTTCTCCCTCTTCCTGCCTGCGCTCTCAGTCAAATAAATAAATAAAATCTCAAAAAAAAGGAAAAAAAAAGGAGCCCAATTTGAACCAGCTTAAGTGAAAAGAGGAATTCATCATAAAGACCCATGGAGTCTCACAAACATCAAAGCTGGGAACAGCCCCCAGAGAAGAGCAACAGCCTGGAGGCCTGTAGGGAACCTGGAGGTCTCTCCTCATCACTCCGTCTGGGTTCCCAGTGCGTCCCCTCTCCTCTTCCTGCTACCACACGCCAGCCTCCTCTGCTCCTCTAGACACATGGCGGCATGTGACCAGGATTTATATGTTCCGTCTCATATACCCAGCAAGAAGCCCATCTCTCACGCTAATTTCCAAAACCAAAATCTCAAGGAAAGGACTGATTGGCCCACTTGGATAAAGCGTCGCAGACCAAGCAAACGTGGCAGGGAGTCAGGATCATGTGGAAATGTGGCAACTCCTACCATAATCATGTGGACAGATGAGGGACAAAGAAACTAGTGGAAAAGAGATGGTGGGTAACATTTTGATGCGTATCCACCACATGGCTTAACTTAAGCAATCCTTTGACCATAGTGAAAGCACCATCTTTGGAGTTAAAAGGACCAGCTCCACCCTTTACCAGCCATGTGATGTTGGGCAAGCCTCTGGCTTCTCATCTGCAAAGCGAGGGTAATAACACATACCTCATCGTGTCACTGAGAGTGTTAAGCAAGGAAGAATACGCGAAGCACCTACCACACCACCTGACACACCAAAGTGTGGAATGCTTCTAATTTTATTTTGAAATCAAAACAATCACAGGAGGACTGAGTGCCTTGCATATACTGAATTGTTCTTGCTAGAGTGGAGACTTTCTGATGCTACACAGCTTGCTAACTTATGGCATTTCACTGCGACATCTCATGCTTTCAAAAATTTGTTTAAAAAAATACATGTCAGGGGGCGCCTGGGTGGCGCAGTCGTTAAGCGTCTGCCTTCGGCTCAGGGCGTGATCCCGGCGTTCTGGGATCGAGCCCCACATCAGGCTCCTGTGCTAGGAGCCTGCTTCTTCCTCTCCCACTCCCCCTACTTGTGTTCCGTCTCTCGCTGGCTGTCTCTGTCAAATAAATAAAACAAAATCTTAAAAAAAAAAAAAAAGACATGTCAGTTACCCTCTTGTTTGTTGCAAAAAAGTGAAAGGCAAGAGGGTAACATGCTGCAAGCAGCCAAGCCAACCCCTCTCTGTTAAGCAGACAGAAGTAAACGTTGTCCTTATGATGTTTGGATTTGTTAATGAACAGTACGTGTGGACAGTTATCCGCGAGAAGCTATAAATAAGGAAGTTCTCAAGAGGCCAAAAAGCTGATGAGACTATGGTTGGACTTCCTAGTTGTCAGGAAAGGCAGGTGGGAAGTCCCTCTTTCTTTTTGTCTCTTCACAAAGCAAAGAGAACAATGTACTATTTTAGGAAATCCTTCTACTCCTGATTTAACACCTTGAACAGTTGGCTTCTTGTTAACAATATCAAGATGGTATTTTCAAAACACAAAGACAACAGATACTGGCTTTGATCACGATGTCAAGGCTTTGGGAAAGTGTCTTGTTAAAAGAAAAGCCCAGTCTCTTGAAGTTTATCAGTTTGACCTACCATGGTTCAGGATTCCCAGCACAATGAGCAACGGACTTCTGGTTCACTACGGAATCTCAGATAACGCCCATTCCCTGAGGCTGAATGAAGAAGGCCGGAGAAAGTGCTCCATCTACAGTGCTTGCTAGAAATCACAATGTGTGTCTAGAGTTCACATTTAGAGCAGCATTTTGTTTCTAAAAATGTATAAACAATAACCCACATATAATTAACATCTTCTATGGAATAATTGTTCCTCGTAAACAAAGAACTTATGTGCAACCTAAACTTTTAGAATGGACTTGAGTCTTCTTTAAACCATTTTTTAAATTTTTTATTTAAATTCAGTGTAATTAACATATACTATATTATTAGTTTCAGGGGTAGAATTCAGTGATTTGTCAGTTGCCTACAGCACCCAGTGCTCATTCCATCACATTAAGGAGACCTTAATGCCCATCACCCATTTACCCCATTCCCCCACCCACCTTCCCTCCAGCAGCCCTCAGTTTGCTTCCTGTACTTCAGAGTCTCTCATGGTTTGCCTCCCTCTCTGTTTCTCTCTTATTTTTCCTTCCCTTCCCCTAGATTCATCTGTTTAGTTTCTGAAGTTCCACATATGAGTGAAATCATATTTCCTCAGGTAAACAAAGAATTTATGTGCAACCTAAAATTTTAGAAAAGACTTGAGTATTCTTTAAATTAAACCATTTTATTTAAGCCGTTTTAAATTGAAAAGGTTCTCTTCAAGGGCACCGGGGTGGTTCAATTGGTTAAGTGTCTGCCTCCTGCTTGGGTCATGATCTCAGGGTCCAGGGATCAGGGCCCATGTGGGGCTCCCTGCTCAGCAGGGAGTCTGCTTCTCCCTCTCCCTCTGCCCCTCTCCCTGGCTCGTGCTATCTCTCTCTCTCAAATAAATAAAATCTTTAAAAAAAAAAAAAAAAGTTCTCTTTAGCAACATGAAAAATACAATATGCTCACGTGAGAATCGTGGAAAACCACCCAGCAGAGGAAAACTGTTTACAACAGTCCTGCAAATGATCATCTGACCTCTCGCTTAATATTTTGAGATGAGCTACTCACCAGCTTACGGGGTGTTCCTGCCATCGCCATCGCTTGTCTTGTTTGTGTTTATACTCATTGGTACTGAAGCAAAGCGGAATGAGCCTGCCTTTCATACTAAAATACCCTTTCAAAAATAGGACAATGGTCATCATGCCCCACCCTTATCTTCTTTCTACCCAGCTGAACTTTTGTAATACTCTCCACAAGACATTTTTTTCCAGGAGCCTCAACATCTTGAACACCTTCCTCGAATTCGTTACCATCTCTCATGAAACTACACATGAGAAATGAACTGAACAAGGTAGCACAGAATACGGAGGAATTTTTGGTCGTGGAATGTAGCCAACGGCTTCCAAGGTGGCATGAACGTTCCTTAGAAACCACATCACATCATTGACTATTGCTTTAAAAACACCAGAAAATGAACTGTTTTCTCTAAGATGTTTTTCACTTGCAATCTTATACATTATTTCCATTTTCCTTTAAAGCTGCACTTATAGAAGTAGTTAGAAGCCAGCACTGATCTTAAACCAAATTGATTGTAAAGGAGCTGATTGCTAATGCTGGTCAGGAAATGGTTCTTTTGTTGGCAAGCAGAAAGGTCACCGGAGGGCTTTTACAGCAGTCAACTAAAGAAAATGTCTTTCAAATTGGGCATTCTCTAGAAGAAAGAGGGAGAATAAGAAATGATGTGGGCAGCAATTTCCTACACTGGAGGAAGAATAATGAGCCATGAAGAGAGGGAAAGTCACACAAAATTACATTTTTTTGGTGTTAATTAGGTGACACACCATGCCAAAGACTGGATAAAATGAAAAAGCATGAAAAGCAACATGCCATTTCTGGTGGTAACCCCCTGATTAAAGTGGGGGGCGGGCAGCCCAGTCACATGCTCACCCAGAAGATTTGCTGAAGGGGAGTTGCAGTTACCAGATTGGTTTTGTAATCAGCCTCTGGACAATGGGACTGACATAATCCTGTGAATGAGGTGCAGGGAGAAGTGTGTTCCTAGAAATGGTCCCCAGTTTTTAAAAAAATCTCAAAACGCTGTCATTCCTTTTATCTATTTCTCTTTGAATACATCTCAGTACAGTTGGTGAAATGGTAGGAAGAAGGATAAGAACGACTCTTCGAGAAAGAATAACCGATAAAACATGAGCATGTGGCATGAAGATCAGAAAGACGGTCATTGCAAGATGGTCAGATACTGAGTGTTTCCCAGTGTTGATGTTACAGACCGAATGCTTGTGTCCGTCCCCTGAAACTGTCACGTGTTGAATCCTAACCACCATTGTGATGGTGTTAGGAGGTGAGGACTTTAAGAGACGACGAGGGCATGAGGGTGGAGGCATCATGAATGGGATTAGTGGCCTCATAAAGGAGGAGGTACCACAGAGCCTCCTGCCATGTGAAGACACCAAAGAACTAGGAACCAGGAAGCGAGCCCTCGCCAGCACCCTGACCTTGGACTTCCCGGCCTCCAGCATTGTGAGATATCAATGTTTGTTGCTTAAGCCACCCAGTCTGTGGAACTTTTGTTAGAGCAAGCTGAACCGATGAAGACACAGGATAACCTGGTGTGCTGTGGATCTGTTCCTAGAAGAGAACCATGAGGCGTGTATTCTCAGCAAATCCACACCTCTCAGAAATAAAGACAGTGTGTCTTGTATTGTGAGAGTAGATTCTGGTTAGTATAACTTCATATGAACTCCCTCAAGTTTGGGAATACCCTCGCCCTCTCCCACATGCACTCAAACCCACTTTTTAACACTACCGGGGATAATTAAAGTTTAAGAAGAACATCTCTACCTGAGTGGTTTCAAGAAGTAGAACCACGGAGCCCACTATTTGATGTGGATACCAAGGATGAAGTTTATGTTCTTTATCTGCTCTGAGAATCTGTGGGCCATCTTGGCAGTTATGGTCTTACCATTTTCCCTCCCAAATATCACCACTCTGTCACTTTGCATCAGCTTTCAGTCACCTCCACTCTCCCGTGGGACTAATCTGGCTGTCTGCCCTTATCACAGACCATTACCTGAAATTTTCTGTTCCCCCATAGACCCCATAATGTTAAACACAGGTATCCCTAGCTGTATTTCTGAACCCATGGATTTCAACCCCAGCTGCACATCAGAATCACTTGGAAAGCTTTTTAAAAATATGAATGCCAAGGGAGGAACTAAGAAAGCAGAGGAGTAGGGGGACCCTAAGTTTGTCTTGTTCCTCAAATACAAGTAGATAGCTATCAAAATCACTCTGAACACCTGAGAAATCAATCGGAGATCTGAGAAAACGAATGCTGGAGTCTACAAGTAGAAAAGCAGCCACTGTTTGGAAAGTAGGAGGTGCAGTGACTTGAATCTGGCGTGACATAGCTGAGAACACCGTGGTGGGGAGGGAGCCAGCTTAAGGAGGATACCGTAAAGTATTTTAAGTAGCAGAGCAAAAAATTGGAACTTTTAGAAGTCTGTTACAGTGGGGGATGTCCCTGGCTTAAAGGTGCTCAGGTGGTGAAGCAGGGCAGAATCCCAGGTGTGACAGGGTGGTCTCAGGATCCCCGAGGTCGCCAGAAGAATGGGTGGCACCTGAGCGAGGCAGAGTTCCCAGGCATAGGAGCAGGGGAAGCTGGCTGAGAACAGTGAGTCTAGGTACTGGCTGTCTGCTCTGTGTTGTCATTAACTGTGAACCCCCGTGCATTCACGCAACCACTTTCCTGCGACAGGTCCAGCAAAAGGCAGAGCATGGCAAGACCCTCCGCCTCCCCACCCAGGGAGGAACAGTGCTGGTCCATGCCCCAAAGGTCCCTAAAATTTGGAGTTTTATAACTCAGTCGTGTGCCAGAGATAAAAACCCTCAGTCACAGGCAGGGTGAACACAGAGTTTTGACAGAAACCAGGAAGACAGGAGTGATTGATTGCTTTTCCGTGAGGGATCGCTGAAGAGTAGGGGCAGGAATTACCAGCTCTGGGGATAGAGAGCAGGGTGTAGCCATATTCATCCCACCCATTTGTGCTGAAAGCCTTCAGGGAGCAAAGCAGCACCACCTAGTGGAGTCTGGAGCCACATACACCAAGCCCTGCCTCCCTGTGCCCTGGAGGCACATTTCCACTAGGGCAAGTCCAGCTAAAAACCACTGAACAGGCCCCTCCTCCAGAAGACCACCACAAAAAACTCACTCTCACCAAGTTTACTGATCATTAAGGGGTGCAAAGCTTCAGCTCTTGGGGAAAACAGGTTATAGTATTCTCTATAATTTTTATTCTTTAGTCTTTTAAGTATAATTTTTTCTGTTATTTTCTTATTTTTTTCAATTTTTTAATTTTTTAATTTTAATTTTTATACTTTATATTTTTTTTATTTTTTGTTTCCTTTCATTTTATTTTATATATACATTTTTTTTTTTTTGCCTTTCTTTCTTATTTGGGGATCTAGTTTCTTTTTAAAAAGCAGACCAAAACACACCCAGAATCTAGTTTCTTTCTTTTCCTGGTGGTAGGGGTGGTTGTTTTGTTATTGTTTTCTCTTTTCTTTTTTCCTTTTCAGGAAAAAATTATGAGATGGAGAAATTCACCCCTAAAGAACGAACAGAGGGTAGTACTCACTGCCAGGGATTTAATCAATAGGATATAAGTAAATGTCTGAATTAGAATTTAAAACAATGATTATAAAGATACTAGCTGGGCAAGCAAAAAACACGGAAGACCCTAGAGAATCCCTTACTGCAGAGTTAAAAGAACTAAAATACAGTAAGGCCAAAATTAAAAATGTTGTAACCAAGATGCAGTCCCAAGTGGAGGCCATAAGAATGAGGATGAATGAAGCGGAAGAGGGGTAAGTGATATAGGAGATAAAATGATGGAAAATAAGAAAAGAAGAGGGAAAGAAAACCATTAGAACATGAAGGTAGACTTAAGGAACTCAGCGATTCCATAAAGTGAAATAATACCCATATTATAGGAGTCCCAGAAGATTAGGAGCAGGAAAAGGGGCAGGTTTATTTGAACAAATTATATCTGAGAACTTCCCTAACCTGAGGAAAGAAACAGGCATTCAATTCAGGAGGCACAGAGGACCCCCCTCAGGATCAACAAAAATAGGTCAACACCTTGACATATTATACTGAAGGTTGCAAATTACAAAAAGATAAACAGAAACTCCTGAAAGCAGCTTGAGACTAAAGGTCCTTAGATTACAAGGGCAGGCACATAAGGCTGGCAGCAGATGTGTCCACTGAGACCTGGCAGACCAGAAAGGACTGGCATGATATGTTCAATGTGTTAAACGGAAAAAATATGCAGCCAAGAATACTTTATCCATCAAGGCTGCCATTCAGAATAGAAGGAGAGAAAAAGAGTTTCCAGGACAAACAAAAACTAAATGAATTTGTGAACACTAAACCAGCCCTGCAAGAAATATTAAAGAGGATCCTTTGAGTAGAGAGAGTGCCCCAAAGTTACAAAGACCAGAAAAGAACAGACACAATCTACAGGAACAGCAACTTTACAGGTAATACAATGGCACTAAATTCATGTCTTTCAGTAATTACTCTGTGTGTAAATGGACTAAATGCTCCAATCAAAAAACTAGGGTATCAGAATGGATTAAAAAAAAAAAGAAAGAAAGAAAGAAAATAAGACCCATCAATATGCTGCTTACAAGAGGATCATTTTAGACACAAAGACACCTCCGGATTGCAAGTGAGAGAGTGGAGAACCATTTATCATGCTAATGGACATCAAAAGAAAGCTGGAGCATAACCTCATCCTTATATCAGACAAACTAGATTTTAAACCAAAGACTGTTATAAGAGATTAAGAAGGACACTATATCATAATAAAGGGGTCTATCCAACAAGAAGACCTTGGTGACTGGATGGCTCAGTCGGTTAAGCATCTGCCTTCGGCTCAGGTCATGATCCCAGGGTCCTGGGATCGAGTCTCACATTGGGCTTCCTGCTCAGTGGAGAGACTGCTTCTCCCTCTACCCCTCCCCACTGCTCGTGATCTCTCTTTCACTCTCTCACTCTCAAATAAAAAAATAAATCACTAGTGGCTTCCACCTGTAATTAAAAAAAAAAAAACAATAAGATCTAACAATTATAAATATTTATGCCCCTAAATTGGGAGCAACCAAATATATAAACCAATTAATAATAAAATTAAAGAAACTCATTAATGGTAATATAATAATACTAGGGGACTTTAATACCCNAGGCAGAGTTCCCAGGCATAGGAGCAGGGGAAGCTGGCTGAGAACAGTGAGTCTAGGTACTGGCTGTCTGCTCTGTGTTGTCATTAACTGTGAACCCCCGTGCATTCACGCAACCACTTTCCTGCGACAGGTCCAGCAAAAGGCAGAGCATGGCAAGACCCTCCGCCTCCCCACCCAGGGAGGAACAGTGCTGGTCCATGCCCCAAAGGTCCCTAAAATTTGGAGTTTTATAACTCAGTCGTGTGCCAGAGATAAAAACCCTCAGTCACAGGCAGGGTGAACACAGAGTTTTGACAGAAACCAGGAAGACAGGAGTGATTGATTGCTTTTCCGTGAGGGATCGCTGAAGAGTAGGGGCAGGAATTACCAGCTCTGGGGATAGAGAGCAGGGTGTAGCCATATTCATCCCACCCATTTGTGCTGAAAGCCTTCAGGGAGCAAAGCAGCACCACCTAGTGGAGTCTGGAGCCACATACACCAAGCCCTGCCTCCCTGTGCCCTGGAGGCACATTTCCACTAGGGCAAGTCCAGCTAAAAACCACTGAACAGGCCCCTCCTCCAGAAGACCACCACAAAAAACTCACTCTCACCAAGTTTACTGATCATTAAGGGGTGCAAAGCTTCAGCTCTTGGGGAAAACAGGTTATAGTATTCTCTATAATTTTTATTCTTTAGTCTTTTAAGTATAATTTTTTCTGTTATTTTCTTATTTTTTTCAATTTTTTAATTTTTTAATTTTAATTTTTATACTTTATATTTTTTTTATTTTTTGTTTCCTTTCATTTTATTTTATATATACATTTTTTTTTTTTTGCCTTTCTTTCTTATTTGGGGATCTAGTTTCTTTTTAAAAAGCAGACCAAAACACACCCAGAATCTAGTTTCTTTCTTTTCCTGGTGGTAGGGGTGGTTGTTTTGTTATTGTTTTCTCTTTTCTTTTTTCCTTTTCAGGAAAAAATTATGAGATGGAGAAATTCACCCCTAAAGAACGAACAGAGGGTAGTACTCACTGCCAGGGATTTAATCAATAGGATATAAGTAAATGTCTGAATTAGAATTTAAAACAATGATTATAAAGATACTAGCTGGGCAAGCAAAAAACACGGAAGACCCTAGAGAATCCCTTACTGCAGAGTTAAAAGAACTAAAATACAGTAAGGCCAAAATTAAAAATGTTGTAACCAAGATGCAGTCCCAAGTGGAGGCCATAAGAATGAGGATGAATGAAGCGGAAGAGGGGTAAGTGATATAGGAGATAAAATGATGGAAAATAAGAAAAGAAGAGGGAAAGAAAACCATTAGAACATGAAGGTAGACTTAAGGAACTCAGCGATTCCATAAAGTGAAATAATACCCATATTATAGGAGTCCCAGAAGATTAGGAGCAGGAAAAGGGGCAGGTTTATTTGAACAAATTATATCTGAGAACTTCCCTAACCTGAGGAAAGAAACAGGCATTCAATTCAGGAGGCACAGAGGACCCCCCTCAGGATCAACAAAAATAGGTCAACACCTTGACATATTATACTGAAGGTTGCAAATTACAAAAAGATAAACAGAAACTCCTGAAAGCAGCTTGAGACTAAAGGTCCTTAGATTACAAGGGCAGGCACATAAGGCTGGCAGCAGATGTGTCCACTGAGACCTGGCAGACCAGAAAGGACTGGCATGATATGTTCAATGTGTTAAANTTAAGCGGAAAAAATATGCAGCCAAGAATACTTTATCCATCAAGGCTGCCATTCAGAATAGAAGGAGAGAAAAAGAGTTTCCAGGACAAACAAAAACTAAATGAATTTGTGAACACTAAACCAGCCCTGCAAGAAATATTAAAGAGGATCCTTTGAGTAGAGAGAGTGCCCCAAAGTTACAAAGACCAGAAAAGAACAGACACAATCTACAGGAACAGCAACTTTACAGGTAATACAATGGCACTAAATTCATGTCTTTCAGTAATTACTCTGTGTGTAAATGGACTAAATGCTCCAATCAAAAAACTAGGGTATCAGAATGGATTAAAAAAAAAAAGAAAGAAAAAGAAAATAAGACCCATCAATATGCTGCTTACAAGAGGATCATTTTAGACACAAAGACACCTCCGGATTGCAAGTGAGAGAGTGGAGAACCATTTATCATGCTAATGGACATCAAAAGAAAGCTGGAGCATATCCTCATCCTTATATCAGACAAACTAGATTTTAAACCAAAGACTGTTATAAGAGATTAAGAAGGACACTATATCATAATAAAGGGGTCTATCCAACAAGAAGACCTTGGTGACTGGATGGCTCAGTCGGTTAAGCATCTGCCTTCGGCTCAGGTCATGATCCCAGGGTCCTGGGATCGAGTCTCACATTGGGCTTCCTGCTCAGTGGAGAGACTGCTTCTCCCTCTACCCCTCCCCACTGCTCGTGATCTCTCTTTCACTCTCTCACTCTCAAATAAAAAAATAAATAACTAGTGGCTTCCACCTGTAATTAAAAAAAAAAACAATAAGATCTAACAATTATAAATATTTATGCCCCTAAATTGGGAGCAACCAAATATATAAACCAATTAATAATAAAATTAAAGAAACTCATTAATGGTAATATAATAATACTAGGGGACTTTAATACCCCACTCACAGCAATGGACAGATCACCTAAGCAGAAGAACAACAAGAAAACAAGTGCTTTGAATGACGCACTAGACCAGATGGACTTAACAGATATATTCAGAGTATTTCATCTTAAATCATCAGACTACACATTCTTCTCAAGTGCACATAGAACATTCTCTAGAGTAGATCACATACTGGGTCACAAATCTGGTCTCAACCAGTTTAAAAAGACTGAGATCACACCATGCATATTTTCAGAACACAATGCTATGAAACTTGAAGTCAACCACAAGGTGAAATTCGGAAGGACCACAAATATATGGAGGTTAAAGAACATCCTTCTGAAGAATGAATGAGTCAATCAGGAAACTACAGAATTCAAAAAAATACATGGAAGCAAGGAGCACTTGGGTGGCTCAGCCATTAAGCGTCTGCCTTCAGCTTTGGTCACGATCCCAGGGTCCTGGGATCGAGCCCTATGTCAGGCTCCCTTTTCAGTGGGAAGCCTGCTTCTCCCGCTCCTTCTGCCACTGCCTATGCTTGTGCTCTCTCACTCACTCCATCTCTTTCTTTCTCTCTCTCTCTCTCTCTCTCTCAAATAAAATCTTTTAAAGAAAATACATGGAAGCAAATGAAAATGAAAACATGACAGTCCAAAACCTTTGGGATCATTACCTTGATCCCATCAAAAAGGAAATTACAGACCAATATCTCTGATGAACATGGATGCAGTAATTCTCACCAACATACTAGCTAATAGGATCCAACAGTACATTAAAGGGATTATTCACCATGACCCAGTGGAATTAATTCTTGGGCTGCAGGGGTGGTTCATATTCATAAATCAATGTGACACACCACATTAATAAAGGACAAAAATGACATGATCCTCTCAACAGATGCAGAAAACGCATTTGACAAAATACAACATCCTTTCTTAATAAAAACCCTCCGCCATGTAGGAATAGAGGAAACACAACTCAACATCATAAAAGCTGTATGTGAAAGACCCACAGCAAATATCATCCTCAACAGGAAAAACTGAGAACTTTTCACCTAAAGTCAGGAACACAACATGGATGTCCATTCTCACCACTGTTGTTCAAATAGTACTGGAAGTCCTAGCCTCAGCAATCACACAAGAAAGAAAGGAAAGAAAGAAAGGAAAGAAAGAAAGGAAAGAAAGAGGAAAGGAAAGGAAAGGAAAGGAAAGGAAAGGAAAGGAAAGGAAAGGGGAAAAAGGAAAAGAAAAGAAAAGAAAAGGAAAGAAAAGAAAAGGAAAGGAAAGAAAAGAAAAGGAAAGGAAAGGAAAGAAAAGGGAAGGAAAGAAAAGGGAAGAAAAGAAAAGGGAAGAAAAGGAAGGGGAAGGGAAGGAAGGGGAAGGAAGGGGAAGGAAGGGGGAAAGAAAGAAAAGAAACGAAACAAAAGAAAGAAAAGAAAAGAAACGTCTACCCAAAGCAATCTACACATCCAATGCAATCCCTGTCAAAAATACCATCAGCATTTTTCACAGAGCTGGAACAAACAATCCTAAAATTTGTATGGAACCACGGAAGACCCAAGTAGTCAAAGGAATGTTGAAAACAAAATACAAACCTGGAGGCATCACAGTTCTGAACTTCAATTTGTATTACAAAGCTGTAATCATCAACACAGTATGGTACTGGCACAAAAACACACAGATCAATGGAACAGAATAGAGAACTCAGAAATGGACCCTCAATTCTATGGTCAAGTAATATTCAATACAGCAAGAAAGAATATCTAATGGAAAAAAAAGTCTCTTCAACAAATGGTGTTGGGAAAATTGAAGAGCCACATGCAGAGAATGAAGCTGGACCACTTTCTTACACCACACAAAAAAATAAACTCAAAATGGATGAAAGAGCTAAATGTGAGACAGGAATCCATCAAAAACCTAGAGGAGAATACAGGCAGCAACATCTTTGACCTCGGTCACAGCAACTTCTTTCTCTGGAGACACCTCCAAAGGCAAGGGAAACAAAAGCAATAATGAACTATTGGGACTTCGTCAGGATAAAAAGCTTCTGCACAGCAAAGGACACAATCAACAAAACTAAAAGGCAACCTACGGAATGGGAGAAAATATTTGCAAATGACATATCAGATAAAGGGATAGCATCCAAAATCCATAAAGAATTTATCAAACTCAACACTCAAAAAAAACAAAAAATCCAGTTTAGAAATGGACAGAAGGCATGAACAGACATTTCTTCAAAGATGACATACAAATGGCCAATAGACACAGGAAAAATTGCTCAAGTTTATTCATCATCATGGAAATACAAATCAAAACCACAATGAGATACCACCTCACACCAGTCAGAATGGCTAAAATGAACGAGTTGGGAAACAACAAATGTTGGCAAGGATGTGGAGAAAGGGGAACCCTCTTATACAGTTGGTGGGAATGCATACTGGTACAGCCACTCTGGAAAACAGTATGGAGGTTCCTTAAAAAGTTAAAAATAGAACTACCATAGGACCCAGCAATTTTACCACCAGGTATTTATCCAAAGGATACAAAAATGCTGATTCGAAGGGGCACATACACCCCAATGTTTATAGCAGCAATGTCCACAATAGCCAAAATATGGAAAGAGTCCAAATGTCCACCAACTGATGAGTGGATAAAGAAGATGTGATGTATGTGTGTGTATATATTATGTGTGTGTGTGTGTGTGTAGATATATACGTATCTATATGTATATGTAGATATATACATCTATGTATATATGTAAATATGTAAATATCTATATCTATATATATATAAATATATAAAATGGAATATAACTCATCCATCTCAAAGAATGACACATTGCCGCTTGCCATGATGTGGATGGAACTAGAGGGTATTATGTTAAGCAAAGTCAGTCAGACAAAGACAAATACCATATGACTTTACTGATGTGGAATTTAAGAAACAAAACAGATGAGCATAGGGGAAATGAAAGAAAACTACAATAAGATAAAAACAGAGAGGGAGGCAAACCATAAGAGACTCTTAACTATAGGAAACCAACTGAGGGTTGCTGGGGGGGAGGTGGGTGGAGGGATGGAGTAATTGATGATGGGCATTAAGGAGGGCACTTGATGTAATAAGCACTGGGTGTTATATACAAATGATGAATCACTAAATTCTACCCCTGAAAGTAGGGATATAGTATATGTTAACTAAATTGGATTTAAATAAAAAATTAAAACAAAAACAAAAAAAATTAAGAACAAAAAATGCAAATACAGATAAAAATACAAATGCCAAGACCTAAACCTCAGGTATTCTAATTTAATGGAGGGTACTGACATCAGTAATTCTTAAAAGTTTTTCGGGTGACTCTAACGTGTAGCCAAGGTTAAGAGCTATCCTTCTACTGCTCCAACATACCTGCAAGCTGTGATGTGTATCATCGGTAGCAGGTTCTCATAACTGCAGTTATTTATGGAGCAGTAGAAGGGAGATTCCTAGAGATAGATAGTGTCTAACAGTGAGTCCTAGAACACCTTCAGGAATAAAGTGCATTGAACATTAAATGTCAGATAAAAGACAATCCTAAAATTCACATGGAAAAATAAGCACACAATAATGGTTAAGAAAACGTGACAAGGAAAAGTTCTGAGGACTAGCCCAACCAGACATTAAAACATCTTACAGAGCTTCTATAATTAATATATTATTGGCACATAAATAGACAAATCAAAGGAATAGACTGGAAACAGACCCAACTACATAAAATAAATCAAGCATATGAGAAGATATTTGCAAATGACATATCAGATAAGCTAGTTTCTAAAATCTATAAAGAACTTATCAAACTCAACACCCAAAAAACAAATAATCCAGTCAAGAATGGGCACAAAATATGAACAGACATTTCTCCAAAGACATCCAGATGGCCAACAGACACATGAGAAGATGCTCAACATCACTCAGCATCAGGCATATGCAAATCAAAACCACAAATCAAAACCACCGCCTGGGTGGCACAGCGGTTAAGCGTCTGCCTTCGGCTCAGGGCGTGATCCCGGCGTTATGGGATCGAGCCCCACGTCAGGCTCCTCTGCTATGAGCCTGCTTCTTCCTCTCCCACTCCCCCTGCTTGTGTTCCCTCTCTCGCTGGCTGTCTCTATCTCTGTCGAATAAATAAATAAAATCTTTAAAAAAAAAAAAAGTTTCTTTAAAAAAAAAAACCACAATGAGGTATCACCTCACACACCTGTCAGAATGGCTCAAATCAACAACACAAGAAACAACAGGTGTTGACAAGGATGTGGAGAAATGGGAGCCTTCTTACACTGTTGGCGGGAATGCAAACTGGTACAGCCACTCTGAAAAACAGTATGAGTTTCCTCAAAAAGTAAAAAATAGAACTACCCTATAACCCAGCAATTGCACTACTAGGTATTTACCCAAAGAATACAAAAATACCAATTGAAAGGGATACATGCACCCCAATGTTTATACCAGCATTCTTTACAATAGCCAAAATACGGAAACACCCTGAGTGTCCATCGATCGACGAATGGAGAAAGAAGATGGGTTATATAGATGTGCATATGTATATATATGCAATGGAATATATCCAGCCATAAAAAAGAATGAAATCTTGCCATTTGCAATGACATGGATGGAGCTAGAGAGTATTATGCGAAGCAAAATCAGTCAGAGAAAGGCAAATACCATAATGGTTTCACTCATATGTGGAATTTAAGAAGGGAGCAAAGAATAGAAAAAAAGGGAGAGGCACACCAAGGAACAGACTCTTAAGTATAGATTGTTAATAAGCATGGTTACCAGAGGGGAGGTGGGTTGGGGGATGGGAAAATAGGTGACGTGCAGTGAGGAGCGCGCTTGCGGTGATGAGCACCGGCTGTTGTGTAGGAGTGTTGAACCACTAGCAGGTACACCTGAAACCACTATGACACTGTTAACTAACTGGGTTTAGACAAAAAAAAAAAAAAAAGAAAAAGAAGAAGAAACATGAGGAAGATTTCTATGAACTGATATAAAGTGATTTCCAGGAAGCACTGTCAAGCAAAAAAAAAAAAAAAAGCATATATAGTATGCCACCTTCCGTGTATTTTTTTAAATAAGAAAAAACCGCATATGTTTCCTTATCATTATTATCAACAAAAATAACTAGTAAACCAGTAAACAATGAAACTGGTTACCTGCAAGACAGGTGGGAAGGCAGGAAATACAAGACTGGTGCTTCTGAGCATAACTTTCTCGTACAGTTTTGACTTTTGAAAGCATATTGATCTCTTGGTCAAAAAGAAACACTGAATCAATAAAAATGGGAAGGGAAAAAACCCAAGAATTGAAAGCAAACTGAAACAAATGAATCTAATTCTATCACAAATGAAAAATATAGCCACACTGAAGGGGAAAAAATAAGCAACAAATCCAGGTGATATATGAACACAGTCTAGCAACGTATTTGTCTGTAACACCTCAGTCTGGGGCAGGTTAGGATACAGGAAAAAGAAGGGCAAACAAATCCTACACTCTTTTTAGTAGGTTTGCTTAGTGGTAAGGGCAAAACAGTACTGGAATGATTTTGGATGTATTATTAGACTCCGCCAAAAAGTAAATATGTTCATATTACTGAAATACAGAATCCGCATTGTGGGAGAAGAGACATACAAATATTGATTTGGATTCATAAAAGGATTCTGTGAAATGCTCGCCAATCATTCGTTCCTGTTGTTGCCTTGAAAATGTACGTTTTGTTGGGCCACTTGTGCTTTTCAAAAGTTTTCATGGACTTTACGTCCGTGCCACCATTAGAACTATAAAATCTAAAGCTAAAATCTAAATCCACACCTTCCCTGATGTCCCCCGGGCAGTGAAACCTGCCCACCTCACCACACCATCACTTTTCCCCCAGTACCCTCAGCAGAGTCTCGTCACTGGGGCAACTACATTCTAGTAAAAGTAGCCATTTTCCCCTGTAAGCTCTTAAAATGGCAGACACCTTAGTCACATGTGTATCCCCAGTTCCCACTAAAAAATCTAGCACTTAACAAATGTTGGTTCAACGGAACTGAATTGCACATCTTTTGCTGTAGGCCACCCAAATCCTTTTGTGGAAAGAAGAGTATAAATAAATCTGAACTATGAAATTCAGTGGGTAGTAGGCAGTAGCTCTGCCTCTCAGGGAAAGGAACAATCCTTGCAAATGTCCTTTTGTGAACCTGAGCTGGCACAGCAGAAAATAAGGGAGGGAAGGACCTCTAACTGGTAATGGACTAGCTTATTTGACGTACGGAAAACAAAACTCTGGTGCTGTCTTTCAGGGTGACTGAGACTTTCATGTGAGAAAAAGCAGCTGATTATTGGCTGCTTAATTACAGCACTCTTTGCCAAGAAATGGAAAAACCGGTATATTGAGCTATGTTGACCTAAGGTGATAGTTTACAGGAATATTAAAGCAAATTTTAAACACAGATCATATTCTCTGTAAGTTATCTACTACCCAAACTTGTGTTCTTTGCTGATTAAAGATACAGCAGGAGTGAACGGCTGGAGTCACTTTTAGCAAACGACAGAAAAGATCTCTTACCCTTGCAAATTAATGGATGAGATGCTCATTTAGTTTTGCCACCTCTAAGGGGTTCATGCCTCATTCCTTCTCACAAGGCCTGGTGTTCTTCCTACTCCTATGCAGTGCTAGCAGCTTTTTTGGAGTGTGATTATAAAAGCATTATCCAATTATACACTTGCTATCTGTGTCCTTAATACTCCAGCTCTGCTGCAGTTTACCAAGTAGCATATTTTCCCTTGTGTGAGTTTTTCTCACCGCCTCCTAACTCTGGGCATAAAATCTATCGCTGGAACAAATACATTTCAATTTGGAGGCTTGAGGAATGTGCTTATCATTGCACCCCCCTCTGCAGATTCAGACATACTTAGAATCTGCCCTCAGCTCCTGCCAAGGTCAGAGAATCCTTTCGCACTGAAGTCACAGACCTTTCCAGTCTGGGAGATTAAAGACTGTGCATCAGCGTTTAAGAGAAGAACAAAAAAAAAGTTAGAGAGGGGNGAACGCCAGGATCACGCCCTGGGCCAAAGGCAGATGCTTAATGACTGCGCCACCCAGGCGCCCCATGCTCTAGTCCTCTTAATAATCAATTGAGGAATATTTCTGAACGGAGTTTCCTCCCGAAACTATCAAATGACAGAATACTCGGAAGCCTAGCATCACTTTGACTTCAAAGCCAGCAAGGCATAGAGGAGTTATGTTAGTAGTATGAAAAGCACAGATTTTGAAGTCTCAAGACCCGGTTCAGGTAACAGTACTCTGACATCTTAGTTAAGCCACTCAGCCTTCTCAGCATCTCTGCTGCCCTCGTCCGCTAAATGCAGCTAACATCTTCCACTGACACTGTAGTGAACACCAAACGACTATACACGTGAGAGTATTCTGGAAACTAACACATTCAGCAAAGGTAAGTTTTCATTTCAACCATGGGTGGAGGGATGGTTAACATATGTGTATTTCAGGGATCTGGGGAACTAAAGAACAAATACAGCAAGCAAAGTCAAGATGCCATTGATTTATATTGTTAAGTTACATCCACATTCTCATGTATCTATGCATATGTCTATACATCAAACAACAAAATGGGGAGCCTTAAAAGGAACATGAGCATTTTACAAGTATTCGAAGGGCGCCCATGTGGAAGAGGGTTTAGATATATCTAGAGGGGCTTGAAGATAGACCCTCACATTAGCAGATAAAAGCTATAGGGAAACAGATTTCAGATCAGTGTAATGGAGATCTTACAAATATTTAGGACTGTTTGAAAATGGGATGGCTCCCTGTTAGGGAATGATCTCCCAGTTGTTGAAAATGTTTAAGTTGAAAGGAACATAGTGGGCAGGGACTCCTATTGCTTTGTTCACTTATGTCCCCACCCTGTGCCCCGAACAGTGCCTGGCACATAGAAGGAACTCATGTGTTGAATAAAGGAATGAGCAGAACTGGGATCACTTTAGTTCAAAGACTACAATTTTGTGATAAATGTTCAGTAATAATTCTCAGCTCTGCTGAATCTGTGTCAGTTCAGCAGTTCAGTGGGGATTTTCAAAAGCCACAATCATGTGAAGATTTTCTTCAGGTCAAATTCACAAACCCAGAAAGGCAGCTCCACATCCTCAGACAAATGGATACCAGGAAGTCCTATCTCATCGTTGCACGAAGAGTATGGGATGAAACACAGATGAAATAGTCAAGCCTACACAAATCAACCAACAAAATCAAATGGGATTGAGGAGAGGGGTGTGGGTGCTACTCAGGTACAATTCCAAATGGCTCTGCAGTCAGCAATGCTGTCTGTGGTACAAAGGACGTACCCAAAAACTATCTGCTACACTCGGTTGAACTGAAATGTATAGCTGACAACCATTATATTGTTTGTCATCTCTTTTCTCATTAGATTCACATTCAGTCCCATGCTTATTCTTACGCTTATACTGATTTCATTGCATTTCTATCTCCCCAGCTGCATTACGAACACCATGAGGGATCATGCCTCTTACTTATAACTGTCTATACCAGGCTACCCCTAATACACTATATGGCACATAGGAGGTGCTCGATTAATATTTGTTGAATGAACTGAATGAATACTGCAAGTAGATCCCTGAAATGATTGTGTAGGTGAAAGCATTCTGAAGTCACAGAATCTTTCAGGATTCACTTAGCAATCCTTTCAGTTACTTATTGTCAAGTATTCCTGTTTACATTGAACAATTTAAGAAGTGAAGCAATTTAATCTACATAAAGTAACAGTAAATGCAACAGTGATATCAAGGATGTTTCACCTAATGTAATCTCCGAAAGTATTCATGAGAGTCCCAACAAAAACTCAGCTTCAAGTTCTTTGAGGGAAGCATTTTACTAGTCTACACTTCCGTCCTCAAACAGATTTCTGTCATTCAATCCAGGAGTTGCAGATTAGCTAAATTAGTCCTCTTTTCTGAGCAATAGATTTGTGTTTTTCTTCTCATTGCCACCTCTGCTGGGGGACAGGCTAGGCAGGAAAAAGAAACCGAGCCAGTCACAGGCCGTGCGTTTTGGCAGCTTTTACAAAAGCCAGACCTGGTGAAGCAGAGTTAGTATTTGGTACCTCCATTGTTGTCTCTCGGGAGCTTTTCCACTCAGAGTCTCTCTTACCTCAAAGCTGTTCTGTTTTCACCCCCTGAAGGCTCAAATGTCTGGTAAGGCAGCGCTACTCAATGTGTGGTCCCTGAATCCATTTGTTACCAGTGTGTGAAAAATTAAGAACTTATACCAGCACATAAATCAAAACACTGAAGCTTCCTTCATTGGAAAAAGCTTGCTGCCGAGNTTCTTTTTTAAAGATATTTATTTATTTATTTATTTATTTATTTATTTATTTATTTATTTATTTATTTATTTATTTATTTATTTATTTATTAGCAGAGACAGCCAGCCAGAGAGGGAACACAAGCAGGGGGAGTGGGAGAGGAAGAAGTAGGCTCCTAGTGGAGGAGCCTGATGTGGGGCTCGATCCCGGAACGCCAGGATCACGCCCTGGGCCGAAGGCAGATGCTTAATGACTGCACCACCCAGGCGCCCCATGCTCTAGTCCTCTTAATAATCAATTGAGGAATATTTCTGAACGGAGTTTCCTCCGGAAACTATCAAATGACAGAATATTCGGAAGCCTAGCATCACTTTGACTTTAAAGCCAGCAAGGCATAGAGGAGTTATATTAGTAGTATGAAAAGCACAGATTTTGAAGTCTCAAGACCCGGTTCAGGTAACAGTACTCTGACACCTTAGTTAAGCCACTCAGCCTTCTCAGCATCTCTGCTGCCCTCGTCCGCTAAATGCAGCTAACATCTTCCACTGACATTGTAGTGAACACCAAACGACTATACACGTGAGAGTATTCTGGAAACTAACACATTCAGCAAAGGTAAGTTTTCATTTCAACCATGGGTGGAGGGATGGTTAACATACGTGTATTTCAGGGATCTGGGGAACTAAAGAACAAATACAGCAAGCAAAGTCAAGATGCCATTGATTTATATTGTTAAGTTACATCCACATTCTCATGTATCTATGCATATGTCTATACATCAAACAACAAAATGGGGAGCCTTAAAAGGAACATGAGCATTTTACAAGTATTCGAAGGGCGCCCATGTGGAAGAGGGTTTAGATATATCTAGAGGGGCTCGAAGATAGACCCTCACATTAGCAGATAAAAGCTATAGGGAAACAGATTTCAGATCAGTGTAATGGAGATCTTACAAATATTTAGGACTGTTTGAAAATGGGATGGCTCCCTGTTAGGGAATGATCTCCCAGTTGTTGAAAATGTTTAAGTTGAAAGGAACATAGTGGGCAGGGACTCCTATTGCTTTGTTCACTTATGTCCCCACCCTGTGCCCCGAACAGTGCCTGGCACATAGAAGGAACTCATGTGTTGAATAAAGGAATGAGCAGAACTGGGATCACTTTAGTTCAAAGACTACAATTTTGTGATAAATGTTCAGTAATAATTCTCAGCTCTGCTGAATCTGTGTCAGTTCAGCAGTTCAGTGGGGATTTTCAAAAGCCACAATCATGTGAAGATTTTCTTCAGGTCAAATTCACAAACCCAGAAAGGCAGCTCCACATCCTCAGACAAATGGATACCAGGAAGTCCTATCTCATCGTTGCACGAAGAGTATGGGATGAAACACAGATGAAATAGTCAAGCCTACACAAATCAACCAACAAAATCAAATGGGATTGAGGAGAGGGGTGTGGGTGCTACTCAGGTACAATTCCAAATGGCTCTGCAGTCAGCAATGCTGTCTGTGGTACAAAGGACGTACCCAAAAACTATCTGCTACACTCGGTTGAACTGAAATGTATAGCTGACAACCATTATATTGTTTGTCATCTCTTTTCTCATTAGATTCACATTCAGTTCCATGCTTATTCTTACGCTTATACTGATTTCATTGCATTTCTATCTCCCCAGCTGCATTACGAACACCATGAGGGATCATGCCTCTTACTTATAACTGTCTATACCAGGCTACCCCTAATACACTATATGGCACATAGGAGGTGCTCGATTAATATTTGTTGAATGAACTGAATGAATACTGCAAGTAGATCCCTGAAATGATTGTGTAGGTGAAAGCATTCTGAAGTCACAGAATCTTTCAGGATTCACTTAGCAATCCTTTCAGTTACTTATTGTCAAGTATTCCTGTTTACATTGAACAATTTAAGAAGTGAAGCAATTTAATCTACATAAAGTAACAGTAAATGCAACAGTGATATCAAGGATGTTTCACCTAATGTAATCTCCGAAAGTATTCATGAGAGTCCCAACAAAAACTCAGCTTCAAGTTCTTTGAGGGAAGCATTTTACTAGTCTACACTTCCGTCCTCAAACAGATTTCTGTCATTCAATCCAGGAGTTGCAGATTAGCTAAATTAGTCCTCTTTTCTGAGCAATAGATTTGTGTTTTTCTTCTCATTGCCACCTCTGCTGGGGGACAGGCTAGGCAGGAAAAAGAAACCGAGCCAGTCACAGGCCGTGCGTTTTGGCAGCTTTTACAAAAGCCAGACCTGGTGAAGCAGAGTTAGTATTTGGTACCTCCATTGTTGTCTCTCGGGAGCTTTTCCACTCAGAGTCTCTCTTACCTCAAAGCTGTTCTGTTTTCACCCCCTGAAGGCTCAAATGTCTGGTAAGGCAGCGCTACTCAATGTGTGGTCCCTGAATCCATTTGTTACCAGTGTGTGAAAAATTAAGAACTTATACCAGCACATAAATCAAAACACTGAAGCTTCCTTCATTGGAAAAAGCTTGCTGCCGAGACAAAAATATGTATCCGGTGAGCTACACTGTGTGCTTCGTGATGTAAAGGACTCATATCCCGGCACAAGATCTTTGCCTGACTGCAAATCAGTAACAAATCGCTTCAGAGACTGGCACTTTCAATAGCATTATACTAGGCATAGAAGGGTATCTAAGGGATAATAGGAAGCTTCGAATTAAAGGAACAATTCCCTAGGTATATGTTCTAACACACACATTTATTATTTCTAGAGCAGGTGGACTCAGTATTTGAGGTTTGGGAGGGAACCACCGAAACGAGGTATCCTGGCATGACCAAGTCTGGTACACAATGGGTGCATAAAACAGTATCAACTCATTTTCTCCTACCCTCTGCCCCCAATCCATTGTTTTTTCAAAGGACTGCCTGCATTAGAAACACCTGAGGAATTAAACATGGATGTTGCCGTGTCTCCTGCATTAGGATCTCTGGGTAGGAGACCTAGGAAACCACCTGCTGAACAGGTATCCGGAAGATTTTTTTTTATGTATACCAAAGTCTGGGAACCACTGGACTAGGTCAGCTGAGACTGCAAAAAAAGATCTTATTGCTTAGACAGTTTTACAGCTGCCAAAAAACAAAAGCCAAAAGTGGGCATCAAGTAGGAGCTTTGTGTCCTTGACACACTTATTTCAGAAAGTATGTGACTACAGTGTAGCTAACCAACGAATGCAAAAACTGCTCATACTGTAAACAGGCTTTGCCCTACAGCCTGTCTACCACTTACTGTTTAAGCAACCCGAATGCGTGGTGTGGGGAAGGAAAAATTCTTCTTCTATCCTTCAACGTCTTCCAGCTGGACTGAGAATTAAATTTACATGAGACAGATTAACAGGAATAAGAGCCAAAGTTTTATTATGTGTGCACGGAGCCCCAACAATGAAATTGAGACCTAAAGAAATGACCAAGGCAGGAGTTTTTATACGTTTTAGACAAAGAGACAATAAATTTGTGAGGAATTGACTGGATAAAGAAAATGGATGTTTGGGAGCTTTAACAAGAAATTCTAAGCAGAATTTGGGCTGAGGTAGTAGATTAGTAATAATAATAAAGTAACGAGGTTTGTTTCCAATATAGCTCTCTCAGCTTTAAAGTTCCTATCTCTGGTGATAAGGATATCTTTTTACTTCTTAGTTCAGGGAGGGTCCCTTTCATATGGGAAATTGATTTTTGCTTTCAGGGGGACAAAGGACGGTCTGAGAGTCTGCACTGGCCGTTTCTTAATAGCTTTTATTTAAAATAATACGCCAAGTTGGCACATTTGGGGCAGCCTGCCCTTGCCCCTACAGTGGTAATAGCCTGGCCTGTGTTTAACTGCCATTAACCTCACAGGATTCTTGATACTGGGTAGCCCATTTCTTAGTACGATACTGAATTTTTAACTGTGTTGATGAGGAACAATGGCTCCTTCTGATTTTTTTTCTTTTAATAGAACTTCCTCATCTCAGAAACAGCCTTGATTTCAATCAACCTTTTTCTCAGTGAGGAAATTTCACAATAATGTCCTTCCTTCAAGTGGGATTTCTCTCACGAGCCCCCTCAACGACTGGCTTGCCAAACCCTGCTCAAGTAAGCCGGTTGGGTGGCACTGCTAGAAGTTAAATCATGTGGCATCGCAGTGACAATGTAAAACAGGACGTCCATTTTTAAATCTCCTCACCACACTGCATCATCAACAATGCTACCTCGGTAAGATAGGCCCTGGGCCAAGTGCTGTACCCTAAAAATAACATTTGTCTGTTGCAGCATAATGCTCAGCGAAGCACCTGATCTCAGTACACAGTCAAGTACACCAGAACAGGCATCAAGGGGACAATTGAACCATAGGGGTCCGCAAGGAAAGGAGCCATAAGGGCACCGAAGCTCAGGAATGCCGGGTCTGCCAGGAGAGGAGTCAGATACAGCTCCTTATGTGTTCAACCGTGTCCTCAAGGCAGAGTATTTCACACTGACTTCACACTGACTTATGATACCAAACACATAAGAACCGACAGCCTGGGCAAGTTCAGTCTACGGTTTTTAAAAGGTTGACTTAAAATGAAAAACCTCTCACAAGCTGAAAAAATGGTCCATGTCAGCTGAATCACACTTTATAAGAAAGCCATGACCAACCTGTTTAAACAGCTCCTCTGGCTAGTACTCTGCAGTATTCCGCCCAGAGTAAATGTCGGTTCGCAAACTGACTCCCAGACACAGAGGGCAAGGAGAGCCTGAAGAGAGGGGCAGGCCACTCCAGACTGGTAGGCAGCCGTCCCCATAAGCAAGAGAACTTACTTCCAAGGCTCATCTTGGGCAGCTGAGAGAAGAGATGTCCACACCCGCCCGCCAGGATCTTGCAAGTTTACCTAGAGGCCTGCGCTGGGTTCAGGCTGAGTATATGGTCAAGGCAGCATCCTTGAAAACGGCTGAGCTGTGGGAAGGGCCGGCGGGCGGGAGGTGCATTCCAAGCATGGGGAACAGGTGAGGAGCCTCTGATAGCCTGGCTCTAGGTCAGAGGTCAACCCGTGATCACGTGCTCCTGTGGACCTCCAGCAGAAGGGGAAAAGGTCGATAAAAAGACTCAGATCAATGCCTTCCCACTTCACAAGTTATGCCATGCCAGACACAAAGTAAATCATCACTCAAACCAATATTTCCATGTCTTCCTTATCAGCCCCCACTATCTTATACATCTGACATCAAATATTGTAACTTATTTGTCCTCTAGTGGAGTCTGAATCATCAGGAAGAGGGAAGTTCGGTTTGTCACAAATCAACAGTGAAAACTTGGATCGGCTAAATGACGGAAGGGGAAACCAGTGCTTCACCTGTCACCCCCTGTTATGGCCTTAGCACTTTCCTGCCTCCTACTCCAAGTAGAAGTTCAATAAAGAGTGTCCTTGAAAATGCTAGCTCCATAGACACCTAACAACATACAAGAGATCAGTATATGATAAAGATGGCACTCCAAAACTGGTGAGGGAATGGGTGATATAGCAAATAGTGTTTGGGAAACCAGCCAGCTATTTAGGGAGAATAAAAATCCACATTCGTAACTCAAGCTCAGAACTAACACCGAAATCAAGCCTTTCAAAGTATATCACGAAAACCAGAAACCATAAATATTGGTACATTTGATTATATTAAAAATTACATTTGTGAAGGATAAATCCTGCATGATTCCACTAACATGAGGCGTCTAAAATAGTCAAAGTCATAGAAACAGAGATTAGAATGGTGGTTGCCAGGGGCTGGGGGAGGGAAAAGGAGGAGTTGCTATCAATGGGTATGAAGTTTCGGTTCTGCAAGATGGGTAAGTTCTAGACGTCTGCCATACATCACCGTGCAGTGACAGTACTGTAAGCAACACTGTATGTGCACTTCCAAATGTGTTAGGAGGCTAAGTCTCATGGTAAGTGTTCTTACCATGATTTTTTTAAAGTATATATGATAAAATATGTAATATATAATAGACAAATGGCTTATCTCAAATATGCAAACAGTTCTTAAATATCAATAAGAATAAAGTCAATAGAAAAATAGAGAACATTGAAATGGAAGCTACACACACATGCTCCCGCACAAATGACTAGTAAACAGATGAAACCTGATCAGCATTAAACAGGAAAGACGTGTCTTCTGCCCGTTGGAATTAGCAATGCACTGTTGACAAAGGCGTGGAAAAACTGGTACACACTGTGAGAGGGAGACTAACCAGGACAGACTTGCTGCAAAGCAGTTCAGCGACTGCCATGAAAATGTGAAGTACAGTTATGCTTTGACACAGCTAATCCACTTAGAGGTTTTTATCCGAAGGAAAATTCATGCACCAGGGCATTTACCTCTTTTATTCAGAATGTTAAAAATGTAGGAAACAAATGTCAATAGTGGAAGACAATGGTACATACATTCTCTTGTGTGTGCAGTCATTAAAAATGTAGACCTATGTCGGACACGATGGAAAGATGCCTAAGGATAGCACAGTATCTAGACTTCGAGTCTACTTATGTAAAAGTATATTCATATATCTGTGCACATATGCTCATATGTAGAGAAGACTGGAAGAATATCTACCAAACTGTTAACAGTTGTTATCTCTGGGTTGTGGGGTTGCAAATGAGTCTTACTTGTCTTGGTACTTTCTGTTATCAATGAGGGTTTTGTTTTTACGAGTATGTATCATTTTCACTGAAACAAAGGTCTCTTTTTCTAGAATGAGGCTAGTTTCATCAAACATATGAAACAGAATAAAAAGATGATTTTCTGCTTTTCGAACTGACCAGTGGAATAATCCTGAACCATTCAAGGTTTGTCTCTGGTTTCCTTATTGTGAAATGTCCATCCCCCAAATTCTGGAACTGTCACCCTGAACTGCAGGATTGCAAGGTCTCAACTAGTCACCAGTCAACTCCTACCCAAGACATTGATGATGTTAGTGTGCAAATTACTAACATACAAACCAGACATGAAGCTCAGGCCTGGCCCTCTCCCTGCAAATCCCAATTTACTCAGCTGATTTTCTGTATTAGCACTGACTGGACTCCGGGACACACAGCAGTTTGTGTTTTCGTTGATTGATGGCAATTGCTTCACAAATTTACAAAAGCTGTAAGTACGGTCATACTGACCAGAAACTATTCAACGCTGAGCCTCTCAACACTAGCTGTTTGTTTACTCCTGCTTCCAATGTTTATGTTTACATCCTCACAACTGGATGTGATGGAGCTTTTCTCAGTCCTACTCAGAATGTAATCTGTGGACTGGTGCTGATCTGATCCACAAACAGTTCACAAATCTGCAAGAGATAAGCAGATATTTAAGAGTAAGCATTTAGAAACTTCTATAGCAATTTGAAGTTTTATGCTGTTGAATAAAAATAAAGAATTGGAGCTCATATTTTGTATGTTTTTTTTTAAAGTCATTTCTTGTGATTGTTTTGATTGTATTTTATAAAAGAATCAGTCTGTGACAGATTAGAAATTTTCAAATTTCTAATTTTTACAAAATGGCCCTTCACCTCAGTTTGAGAGAAGTTGGTTTTTATAACTAATATACAGTAGTATGGGTATGTTAGTATATTAAGTTTCCTAATGCTGCTATAACAAATTACCAACTTAGCAGCCTAGAGCAACCCAAATTTATTATCTCACAGTTCTGTGGATCAGAAGTCCAGATGGGCTTGTCCGATTTCTCTGCTCTGAGCCTCACAAAACCAAAACCAAGGTGTCAGCCGGCTATGCTGTGATAGGGAGGCTCTGGAAAGAAGCCACTTCCAAATGCATCCAATTGCTAGCAACATCCAGTTCCTTTGGCTGTAGGATTAACATCTCCATTTCCTTGCTGCCTGTCAGGTGAGGGCTGCCCTCAGTTAAAGGCCTCTCTGTGGTCCTTGCACATGGACTCCTACATCTCAGAAGCAGCAATACTATATTGAATTCTCCTCATGTTGGAATCTCTCAACTTCCCCTTTGGACACCTCTCTCTTGCCTCCCGTTGGAGAATGTTCTCTGCTTATAAGGATTCATGTGATTAGATTGGGCCTTGTTCTAACACTGATTATTTGTCCCTCCAAAATTCCTACACTGAAACCTGATGCCCAATGTTTGGGCCTTGTTCTAACACTGATTATTTGTCCCTCCAAAATTCCTACACTGAAACCTGATGCCCAATGTGAATAATATCAGGAGGTTGGGCCTTCGGGAGCTCAGATCAAGAGGGTGGAGCCCTCACGAATGGGATTAGTGCTCTTACAAGAGACCCCATAGAGCTCAGCTCCCTAGCTCCTTCTACCAGGTGAGGACACAGTGAGAAGGCATCGCCTATCAACCAGGAAGCAAGCTCTCACGAGACACCGAATCTGCCAGTGCCTTGAGATCTTAGACTTCCCAGCCTCCAGAACCATAAGAAATAAATTTCTGTGGCTTATAAACTGCCCCCCCCCCGTCTACAGCATTTTGCTATAGAAGCCCTAACGGACCAAAACAGGCCTATGCAGATAATCTAGGATAATCTCCCTATTTTAAGGTCCATGTAGCCTTAATCACATCTGCAAAGTCCCTTTGCCCTGTAATGTGACATATGCATAGTTTCCCGGGATTAGGTGTGGATTATCTGTGAAGGGGCCATTATTCTGCCTAACGGACAGGGTAGGGTGAAGTCCAGGAGTCCTCACACAGTTGCTTGTTCATGTAGGGAACCTAAGGCTTAAGCCAAAAGCATGGAAACAGGAATGATGGAATGATGAATGACAGAGGAGGTGCTGTGGAAGGCAAACCAAACTCCTTTGGGAAGTAACCAACCGGATCCTCCTAAGGTCAGCCCTTCCAGTTTCATGTCCCAGGACGGCTGCTTACAGACGAGGTTTGCTGCTGACTGCACAACTGGAGAGAGTATCAAGCGAAGGCAGGCAAGTGGGGGTGGCACGCACGGCGGGGCTCCCTCCCCACTAACTATGAAGAGGAGGCAATACACAGGAAAACAACAATGTACACCCAAGACTGAAAAAATGAAAAACTGGTTACTTGAGAAGAAACAAAAGTTGCTCATAGTCTTATCTCCTTGTGAGGTAAAGTCATGAATAACAAAGACGCTCAAATTTCCTCAAGTGGAAAAAGAAGCTGACAGAGCTAGATTTTTGAAAAAAACAAAGATCACCATAGCTTCAATCCTGAGAACATTCACACAGGGGGCAAAATCCTGACACTCAAGGACACTGTAGCTTTATCTCAAGTCCCTCTCTGTCGGCACAGCCCTCCCTCCTCCAGTCCTCTCTCCAGCTGTCACTTTGGACACCAACTTTTAAATAATTATCTTATCCCTTCACTTTCACCTCGTTTTAAATCATACTTTAGACAAAAACTGATTTACCAACCTTCTGCCTTTCCTCATTTTGTAGTGCAAATCTCTAAATCTTTTGATTTCTTACTACCACACAATAAATCACACAAATCTGAAAATTGATTTTTCCACAGGTCCTATCTCACCTCCTTACATTTCAACAGGACAAAAGAACATGACTGTAATTATAGCACACTTGTCCCCCAGTCTGCTAACATTTATGCCCATGATCTTAAAATTTCTTTAAATAGAATTCTTTGCCAGATAGAAACAACTCACCAAAATATTTAAAAAATATTAAAGGCTTCAGTGTCCTGTGGAGGTTGCTGGGGTTGCACAATATGCCTGCCTGCCTTCATTCCTTCTTCCTTTTTCCTTCTTCCCTCCCTCTCTTTCTGTTTTTGTTTTTACATGTTTTCCCCCTTAACGTGTGGTTTTCTAAAATCCCATCTGGTACAAAGTATGAATATCTATCAGGCTTGGTGTCCTGGGTTCTGCAAGCTGTTATCATAGTCAAAATTGGTTATTTTTCTATGCAGAAAGTGGAGTTGTTCAGATGGATTTACTCAATTGTAAGGGAGAGAATTCAAATGGTAAAGTAGGCCTTCCCCCCTCCCCACCTCCCCACAGCAAGCAGGCTGCAGGGACAGAAGTATCAAGCCTGTAAAAAGAATATTCAAGGGTGAATGGATGCAGTGGGAGGGTGTCTAAGCAGCTACCGGGTTGTTTCCACTCTCCATTCTCCACAGAACTCCCACTTCCTGCCCATGGCTACACCACCATCACTCGTATCAAGTTATGTCCTATTTCAATTTCACTAAATACTTTTTGGTCCTTATGTTTCTTGACTTCTTCAATGCATTTGACACCATTGATCACTCTAACCTTGAAACATTCTTTTCTTCCCTCCCTGGTAAATGTTCTTGTAGTTTTCCTGGACCCACCACTGAAGCCAAGGCACTCTCCTTCTCAGGGCTGCAAGCATCAGAAGTCTTCCCAGCTCCCAGATTCTCCCTACTACCTCAGTCTTATCAGTTACTAATTTCTGAGTTAACTCAGCATCCAGTTTGCTCTTTCAGCTTCCAAACATGAGTTGTGATGGTTTTAAAATATGTCAACAAGCTCTGGTACTTCTCCCTTCAAGAATGGAGCTGAGTTCCCATCTCCTGCGGCCTGGACTCAGTGACTCATGTCTAACAAACAGCGTGTCAGAAGTGACAATGAAATGAGAACACCAAAGGCAATGTTGCTTCTCCCTTGTTCTCTTGGATCACTGGCTCTGGGGGAAGCCAGCTGCCATGTCACAAGGATATTCAAGCAACCCTGCTGACAGGCCTACATGGGAGAAATTAAGGCCTTGGCCAACAGCCATGTGAGAGAGCCATCTTGGAAGTAGGTCCTCCAGCCCTAGTAAAAGCCTTCAAATGACTGTGGCACCAAACCCACCACTTACCTAAACTCCTTCCAAATTTCTGACCCACAGAAACTATGAGGTAATAAATGTTGTTTGAAAATCACCTAGTTGTAGGGTAATCTATTATGCAAGAATAGGTAACTGAAACACTAGTATTACCAATAGCCTGTATTATATCCTCCCCAAAATACCAAGCATTGTTTTAAATTCCTGACTAGACCCCAACTAATACAAAATGCCAATCTTTTCTGAGTTCGTCATTGGCTGGCAATTTTTGGAATTTTTTTTTTTAATTAAAAGCCAAAGGCTTGGAGACTTTTAATTATAACTTTATCATAATTTTCAATGGTTTAATGGCTCTAATTTAGTATGTTAATATATGAACAGGAAGAGCAGGCTGATAGTTAGATAATGATATATGTATAGTTGGTTTAAATATATATTTTATATATTCTCTCTATAGAATGTCTCTTCCTCTTTCCCCCTCTCCCTCCATCACCTGCTGTCCTTTATCTCTATCTGCCTCTCCCCACCAAATAATTCTAGTCAAGATGAGAAAGGAGCTAAGAAACAGATACACTGAAATTTAAAAACTTATCCAAACCTATACAGACAGTAAGCAGTGGAGCCAAGACTAAAACCAGACACACTGCTTTCAAATTCTGTGCTCATAATCACTATGCTATGTGACCTGTCATAGTATATGTATCAGATCATACGTTAAGAACATCAAAATAGGTAAAAGTTCTCATATTCACCAGTACAGTTACACAGCCTACCACTTGGCTGGTATTTCCTTCCATGGTATTAACACTGTTAATAGTTCAATTTCAACTGTTCTGAGTAGTGAACAAAAGATTAATACACACATACATATACACACCGAGGGACACAAAGGAAAACACGTTTTTTTAAAGAAGGTACCAGGAGGTACACACATAAACATCAGAATTCAAGGGAAATATCTGTAAGTAGCTCCATAATACGTAATGTCAGGCCCCAGCACATGATCTACAGATCAGTTCCCTGAAGATATTTAGTGCACTGAGGAACACATCGCCGTCTACTGTGTTTACTTAGAAAAGAAAAAAGAAAAAAAAATTAATCCGAGTCACATTGGGAGATTTTTATTAACTTAGATTGACATTGTTAATTTTGTCTGCCAAGTCCTTAGTGAATATACCTTTATTTGATACAAACCTACCAGTTCTTATCAATACCACAGGATCATGAAGACTTACAGTAATCAGTGTTTTATAATGATTAAAACAATGTTCAAATAACAAGTTACTTCGCTGACATACTTAAAAGAATATTCTGGGGAGTGTTTGAAAGCTCTGTTTATAAATAGTAATTGATATATTTATATAGGTATTTGGTGTTGAAGATAAACACTTCTTTTATAAAACATTGTTTTAATACAGTGCTCTACTAATGAGGCTAGTTATTAGATATAATATATTTCTAACACTAAAGAATAAAGCTTTATCTTCATATTTATTTTATTCATAGGACTCTTATCAATGAAGAGTGTTGAATCTAACAATAAACTGACATATTGAGAGTGACATTCTATAGAAGTGAGAAAGAAAGCTGCAACAGAAGTAACTGATCACTGCATTACACATTCTTTATACAAACAGCCCACTCCGAACAGGAGAATTAAATGCAGACCAAATGCTTTTAAAAGTTTTTGTGCCTAGCTGGCAATTACAATCTCCACACACTAAAGACAAAAGGGACAATAATAATACAGAAACAGTATTTTTAACGATTATAGCACATTTAACACCTTCAGCCATCCACTGGGTTCTCAGATCAGATTGGCAACTGAAATTTCACATCCACCTGGGCTTGCTTGGCTAAGGTCACTATTTCAGAGAGCTTTACAACCTGAAAGGAAAAAACAAAGCATCTTTGTCTCTTATGTCCACGAAACCATAAAATCAGAACTACCAGGAAATGTGAAATTAATGCACAATCTTTCTCACTTAAAACATCTGGGCTATTCTGACATTGTTAGAAATCACTTCACACTCTTACAAGTTTGCCACTCTTGAAGGATAGTCAAATCTGAGACTCTTCACAACTCATGCCTCAGTTCAGTACATTCTGATTTCATATATACACATACCTCTTTTTTATTGCCTAAATTTTATCTATTTTAAAGGCAGAAACAGTGATTGTGTTAGTTGGACACCAGAGAATGCAAAGTACATCTAATCAAAAGTCTGCTTAAATAACATGTAGACAATCCTAACTTGCAATATCAGGATAGGAGCTTGGGTCTAGGAGTTAGTATTTCACTTTTTGTCAAGCTGAATTCCAATAACATGTCTATAATCTGTCTGAGGATAGCCAGCTGGTACCATACGCAAGATTAAAATTAAACATGTCTAAACCAAACACAAATTCAGCTTCTCTCCTGCCCAGGAGAGTAGTTAAGAAAAGGTTTCGATAGGCCCCCTGGGTTCAAATCCCACTCTGATGTTTACGAAATGTGATCTTGATGAATAAGTTAATTTATTTAGCCTCTGTTTCTACAGCTATAAAAACAGAAATTATTTAATCAAATATAATGAGATAATGTACCTGAAGAAAAAAGCTTATCACTGCATGCACAATAAATAATTAAGTGGCAGCAGTTGCTACTATCATCATCATCACATTACTGGTTTTTTTTCTTAAGATTTTATTTATTTATTTTGAGAGAGAGAGAGACAGCCAGCGAGAGAGGGAACACAAGCAGGGGAAGTGGGAGAGGAAGAAGCAGGCTCCCAGAAGAGGAGGGAGCCCGATGCAGGGCTCGATCCCAGGACCCTGGGATCACTCCATGGGCCGAAGGCAGATGCTTAACAACTGAGCCACCCAGGCGACCCCATCACATTACTATTAATACTGTCATAACTTCCATAATCTCATAGTCAGTAGAAGAACACTGTAGTCACAATTTAAATCAACTGTTCACTTTTATCTTTCATGGTCTATTTGATCAAGATTTGATTGATTCTTCTACTTTTTTTCCATGTCCCCAAAGCTTTCTGAAACACTTTCGCTCTACCATTCCCTTGCTCAAAATCTTAACTTAAACTCAGGACTGAGGGCGGCCTGGGTGGCTCAGTGGGTTGAGCATCTGCCTTTGGCTCAGGTCATGATCCCGCATTGGGCTCCCTCACCCTCTGCTGCTTCCCCTGCTGCTCTCTATCAAATAAAAAAAATAAAATCTTTTAAAAAATAAAAGTAAAAATAATAAACTCAGGATTGAGCATAAATCTGTCACTAAAGTGCAGCTGATTTTTATTTACTAATAAGTACTTTCCCAAAGTATGTCCCAAAGAAGGACATAAGACCTTTATTATCTTTATGAAATGATATCACATTAACTCAGCAAATCTCAAAAGCCCACTGCTGATTAAACCATACAGCCCCAGAGTATTCCATGAAATGACTATAAACAACGTTTGGAAAGAATCAAAAGCTCTCATTTAAAAACACCTCTGTCTGCTGTGGAGTGTGCTCCAAGACAGATTAAGTAAAAGAAATGAGGTAAAATTTATGCTATCATCACACAATGTGAGAAAGTGGATATGTGTGTGTGTGTGTGTGTGTATACACATATACATACAAATGCACACACATACAATATCTGCTTATTACTTTAAAAAAAGGAAGGATGAACTAAAAACTTCTTTAAAAAACTGGTTATGTGTGGGGATGTGTGTGTATGTGTGTGTGTGTGTGTGTATACACATATACATACAAATGCACACACATATAATATCTGCTTATTACTTTAAAAAAAGGAAGGATGAACTAAAAACTTCTTTAAAAAACTGGTTATGTGTGGGGAAGGAAGAAACAGGAATAAGTATAAAAGCTAAATTCTCTGAATATACCTTGCTTTAGTTTTGACTCTGGAACCATGTAGTATTTATATAAAGCAAAAATTCCTTTAAAAATAAATAAATGAGGGGCTCCTGGGTGGTTAAGTAGGTTAAGTGTCTGACTTCAGCTCAAGTCCTGATCTCAGGGTCCTGAGACTGAGAGTCCCACATAGGGCTCCCCGCTCAGCGGGGAGTGTGCTTGTCCCTCTGCTGCCCCCCACTCGTGCTCTCTCTCTCAAATAAATAAAATCTTTAAAATAAATAAATAAATAAAACTAACTTAGATTCTAAAATGAATCAGCTAATATTGCCAATAACGAGCGTTTCTGCTAAATATTAGGAGCACCGAACCCCCCATATCACCCATCTTACACACTTTACAAATCTGTTCTTAGATTAATGCAGCCTGCTTACCATTTTAGCAGCTTCATCCAAGTCATCACAAGCAAGAATTTTAAGTCCGCTGTCTGTTATCAGTGCCTTAGCATCATCAACTCTTGTACCTGGAAATGATTTATGCAAATATAAAGATATTTTAAATATATGCACAAAATCATTTAAAATGCTGGTGACAATATGAAATTTCAACATAGGAGTACTGCCATCATTTAACATAAATGTCTCTAAAACCAAAGAAAATACTGTAAAAGTCTGGAGTTGCTTCATGAAATATCTTGCCCTACCATGTCAATGGTAACTCAGGCAAGTCAGAATTTAAGACAAAGCACAACAAATAAACAACATATTAAATTATACCAAGCAAAACTATAAACAATTTTGCCCCAATCTGAGAAATATTTTTTAAACCCACATTTGAAAAATTTCCTATTATATAACATTTTCATTTAAAAGATAAAGCTATTTGGAAACTGTATTTTAAATGAACTGAACTCCTTGGAATTATGAACTTTTAAACAATCAGAGTTCATGGAACAACAGCAAGATATCTTTTACACTCACCTTGTAACCGTACCACAATAGGGATTTTAATTTCCAAATCCTTTACTGCCATAACTATACCCTGTGCAATAACATCACACCGCATGATTCCTCCAAAAATGTTGACCAGAATAGCCAGTACCTGTGAATAAAACGGTTTTTGTAGATTAAAATTTAAAAGCAAGGAGTCTGTGTCCTTCCTTCTCAAGAAAATACTAGTGTCTGTGCCTTACGATACAAATTAATGTCATGGTGATATTTTCCGGCCAGACCATCACATTCTCTGCAGCTCTCATCACTGAAGTTTATGCAGTCCACCACCCACCAAACTTACTCTCAACTTGGGTGATTTCAACACCTAGCTCATAGTCTCTTCTCTCCCAGCCCATATGAACAAGATTCCTGATTCCATTTACTTGTTTTCTACTAAACATAGCCATTCACCAACATGACTGCCCCAGATCATGACATAAGATAACACCACATGCAGATCTCCAATTTAATGTCACTACCTATCATTCCTTCTTCATTTATCCCCATCAACTCAACCAAATTCTCACACAAAGCAGAACCTCAAAATCACTCAGTTTCTCCTAAATACCTACATCTACCTACACTTCACATTCAAACCTCAAAGCCTGTTTGGATCAGCATTCTTACATCATCAATGATAGTCTGAATCACTGTTCTATCATTTCCCCCCCAAAAAAATCTTTTCTATTTTTTAAAAAGAGTCTTAGTTCATTCACCTACACCAGAGCTTCCAACTAGTAAAATACAAATGGGTTACAGACATACCAAGATATTGTTCCCTTCTACCCAGATGGCAGCTAGGAAGGTTCTGGGACAGCTAGCATCTCTGGGCCAGTGGCCTCTGACTACAAGCAACCTTCTCCATCTACCTTCTATACCCCATTGAAATATCATTCTTGGTGAATGATAGGACATTAAAAAGGTTGAAACACACTGACCTATACTATGCATTCCTTATCTTTACCAATATTATTTCTAGACCCTTAAGAAATGAAGAAATAGACTAGAAATCACAGTGACCTTGGCATGTACCCTCTTCTCTTCCACCCTCCCACCTCATTCTGGATAGCTTCAATACGTACCACAGGCATCATCAAACACTCTAGCCTTAAAGTTACTGGATCTCTACCATGACACTTTTACCTTCAGTTTTATCAACTAATGATCACCAGGGCTAAATCCTTGACTTGACCAAATGCATGTTTCCAGGAATATCAAGCATATAAATCCCACTCTCTGCTCAACCTCCTCTCCTTTTGCCTCTCACCTCCAACTCCATCAAATCCAGTCTTTTTCTCTTAAAAGCTTCTAGTCTCTCAACCGTGTTCTAATCTCCTAGACTCTATGCTCTCAGCAAATCTGGCTTTCTTCACTACAGAGCCTGGAACCTGTGGCTCAGCAATTCAATGACACTGTCACTGCATACTTAATTCCCCCATGCCCATTCCTCTCAAGACCAGTCTGCCTCTGCCATCCCTAAAAATAATGCACATCTTGGATGATTCCAGCCAATCGGTTTACTCATGCCAACTTCAAGGAAAACCTATAAAGTTACCACAACAACCCTGAAACATTAGCATAACCTAAATGGCAGTAAAATAATGACTCTTCATTAATAATCCTTTCTTTAGTGGTCTGCCTCGTACTTCTCACTTTCTTCAAGCCTCCTGTCCCACTTCAAGCTCTCCAATTTTTAGATGTTATCTTCCGAGTTAACCTCCTCTCTAAAGCTAATCTCACCACCTCATTAATGTGTTTTATCTCCTCCAGGTCTTCACTCAGTTAGCTAAACTCACTTTCTTCTTCTTCCTCAAATCTCCTCTCTCTCCAGCTAGAAACAGCTCATATTCTTGGTCTTCTAAACAAACAAGCAAGCAAACACACACTAAACAGCTCTCCTCAACCCCACCTCCATTCACCTGCTAACACTATGTCCTTCTGCACCCTGGGGGCGCCTAGGTGGTTCAGTCAGTAAAGCCTCTGACTTCCACTCAGGTCATGATCTCAGGGTCCTGGAATGGAAGCCCTGCAGGGCGGGCTCCACACTCGGCAGGGGGTCTGCTTCTCCCTCTCCCTCGGTTCATGCTCTCCCTCTCTCTCTCAAATAAATAAATAAAATCAAAAGAAAGAAGAAAAAAGAGAAGAGAAAAGAGAGAAAAGAAAGAAGAGAGAAGAAAAAAAAAAAGAAAAGAAAAAAAAGATAAAACAAGACCCTAAAAGGGTAATCTCTCCTGGAAGTCTCTACTCCCTCAATTCCCAATCACAATTCAACCCATTACAACCTGGTCTCTGCCCCCTTCTCCCCTATTGTGCTTGTTAGGGTTCCCAATCACTAATTCAGTCCTTACGTTACTTGATCACTCCTACAGATGGACACTGCTGCCTATCCCTTACTTCTCAAAACTCTCCACCTGGGCCTTGCTGTCATCGCTCTCCCCTGATCTGCAACTGTACGTTTGTTCTCTCTCTTTTACTGGGTCTTCCTTCTCTATTCAATCCTTCAGCTCTGGGAGTGGTGGGGGGTTCCCATTCTTCGTTTCCACATCTCACTCACATGGGTCATCTTACCAACTCCTGTAACACTTCAACTTTTCTCAAAGTACCGAGGACTCTCTTAATGTCTGCATCCAACCATATAGTATCCTTATAATCACCTGCTAGATACAGTCACCACAATCCACGCTTAACACATTCAGTCAGAAATACCTATTTCTCTACTTTGCCTGACTACACCAAAGGTATCGTTACCCCATGATTCTTCCCAAACAAAAGTCCTAATGTTAACCTAACCAACCCTTCTCCATGGCCTCCCAACAAAAAAGGGAAAATATGAATTTAATGCTTCTACCTCAGAAATGCCTCTAAATTAGGTTTCTTTGCTTCATTCTTACCGACACTACCTTTGTCAGGGACCTCTTCACATTTTTGCACAAGCAGGTATAACAACCAAATTATCCCTTCTGCCAGCGCCTCCCTCCCCTCCATTTCATCCTCTACTAGCAGAGTTACCTTCTTTTAAAAAAAAAAATGTAAATAATAAACAAACAAAAGGGTACGGGACATATTTGTATACAACCCTGTGTATGGCCTAGGGTAAGGGAGTTAAAATCCAAATTCCCTAACTACAGATACAGAGATCTTTACAATGTGGTCTCAATTTGCCAATATTAATCATTCATTCCAATAATGCTGTATTCTTACACATAAGCATCTTACCATTCCATAAACATAGTGGTCTCTCTATATCTTTGTATATTTTCTTCCTCTTGCCTAACTCATTCAATTTCTCAAGACAGCTCAAGGAATCATTCATTCAGGGAAGGCCTCCGATTTTCCTACTAGTTACCAGCTCTGACTTCTGTTCCTCCACAGCACTACATTCGGTTTATCACCCCAGTCAGACTATAAATGCCTTGACCTAAGTTACCATGTATTCCCAAATCCAAGTACAGTGTTCAACACAAAGAGACATAATAAGTATACAACTACTTCAGTGCTATCCACATTGTCTTCCTGGATTCCTGGCCTGTTTCCAACTCCAATGCTCTTCCTGTCAGTCCACAACACTGGAATTCTTCATATGCTTTTCTCCTTTATGAACAGGAGAAATCTTGGCAAGATTCAGAGAGATTAAAAGGCATCTTAGAACATGGAAAAGAAGAGTTGGCTGAAACTGAGATTATAAAAGATTCACCTGATTCCCCAGAACCTCCAAACAAAAAGCCCCTTATTGAGATGGATGAAACTCCACCAGCAGAAAAATCAAAAGGGCCAGTGTCCTTATTATCCCCGTGGAGTAACAGAATCAATACTGCCAATTCCAGAAAACATCAGGAGTTTGCTAGACATTTGAACTCTGTTAATAACAGAGCTGAATTGTATCAACATCTTAAAAGAGGAAAATGGAATGGAGAAAACAGAATATGGCAAAGCCAGCCAGTAGTGAAGAATGACTTGAGAACTAAAATTTACTATATTGCATACTTACTTTGGGCAGAATTTGATATAAGTATTTTTACAGCAAGATTGTATAGTTATGTTGCCTGGATTGGTTTTTACATTTTTAAAATACTTCAACTAACTTTATCTTTTTTGTACTAATTGTAAAATTGGCACACATATCAAAAAATATACATTTGAAATTTGTCCTCCCAAATCACACAAATTTATCTTATGTTTAAAAGGATATTCCCTCTGGAAATGTTTTTTAAAAAATTCTTAGGTTTCTCTTTGCCAAATAAAACAATTAAAATTTCTGGAAGAAAAAAAAAAGCCTAAAGCCATACTTAGAAAAATAATTAGAATTCTAGTTCACCTCAGGAAGTATTCAACAGTTAAATAATTACATAATACTCTGCTTTTAGAGTTTATGCCAAAAGAAGCTACAGAAATATAGTTCCAATAAGATTTGTTTATTTTTTGAATAGTTAATAAACAAGGAAAATAAAGCACTTTTATTTCTAATTTCAGTTCAATGCTTTCTGTAAAACTAAATATGGCAAATAATTCTAGAGGCTCAAAGAGTGGTAAAATAGATTTTTAAAAAACAACTCTAGCGTCTAACACCACAAGTAAAAAGGTACACTGTCAGCAGCATCAATAATGAGTGCTTATTAATGACTTCTGTACGCACTGAGGACTATGCCAGCCACAGGAAGAGGCAACAGTGAGTAAGAGATGATCTTTACCAATGAGGAATTCTCAGTTCTGAATTTAGTACAACTAGTTCCACTGAAGCCACAATCTTATTTTTCCATAAGTCTTACAAAACCCACAGTGGCCACACAGTATATATACTTCTTTTAAAAATGACTGGTAATATGTATATCTTTTGGATCATGATGCTTCACATCCCTTGTATTCTGATAATCACTTATAAAATCATAGTTCTAATTTACGGCCTATCTATATGTGAAAGATTTATGAAAACTTTAAAATGAGTGTTTTAGAAGAACACATTAGTGAATGCAAAAAGTGGTTCAAGATACGCTAGCCAAAAAACTCAAACTATGTGTTTTAAAAGATACATATTTATGAATGGGTGAACTAGATGGCATGTGAATTATATCTTAATAAAGTTGTTTCTATAAAGATATATATGCAAACAGAAAGAGATAAAGGGAGTGTGTGTGTGAGTGTGCGCGTGTGAAATATACAAGCATTAACAAGTCAAAAAAAAATGATCAAGTCATAGTAAAAAAAATATCTCTGGATAGGGGCGCCTGGGTGGCACAGCGGTTAAGCGTCTGCCTTCGGCTCAGGGCGTGATCCCGGCGTTACGGGATCGAGCCCCACGTCAGGCTCCTCTGCTGGGAGCCTGCTTCTTCCTCTCCCACTCCCCCTGCTTGTGTTCCCTCTCTCACTGACTGTCTCCATCTCTGTCAAATAAATAAATAAAATCTTTAAAAAATATATATATATATATATCTCTGGATAGAATTAAAGGTAAGTTTAATTTTCTTCTTTGTAGCTTTATAGATTTTCCAGATCTCTTGACTTTTGTGGTCAACTAATACCTCCAGCAGTTTTCCACAGGAATGGCTCCCATACCAGATCACTACCATTTACAGTATCACCCAATACCATCTAATATATCTTCATCTTGTTTTCTAAATTACAGTGGGAAACCACTTTTTTTTCCTAGTTAACTTTTATTGCATTGATTTCAGCAACTTTTTCCAAACTAGTTAGGTCTTCTGAAATTTAACGCTCTACTACTGTAATGACCACATCTACTAATTAATCAAGTTACTTCTCGTCATTCAAATTCTAAAACATAAGCCCTGCCCTTACCTTTTTATCTGAAGTGATAAGCTTAAATGCTTCTGTTACTTGATGGACTGTGGCACCACCACCAACATCAAGAAAGTTCGCTGGAGTCCCTCCATGAAGTTTTATTATATCCATTGTGGCCATAGCCAAACCAGCACCATTTACTGTCAAAGAGGGAAAATGACTCATATAAACAACAAACATAAAGAAAATAAGTTAAGTTCAGCCAATCCAACTTTAACATAACAACAAATGGTACCTAGACAGCCTATATTTCCATCGAGGCCAATGTAGTTAAGATTTGCCTTTGCTGCACCTCTCTCCCTTTCATCTTCCTGGGTCCAGTCCTGTAAGTCAAAGATTTTCTTCTGGCGATAAGCTGAATTAGAATCAAAATTGATCTTTGCGTCCATGCACAGCACTTTGAAGAAAAAAAAAAAGTGATCTTAATTTCAAGACAAACACAATAAACCAACCAATAATCAAATGTTCTTAGTTTAGGAGGAAATGGTTTTGTTACTTATTGAAAGTATTTCAGTTTATGATTACAATGTATTCAAACTGTTTATTAAAAAAGAATATTTGGGAATTAAAACTGCTCCATCAATTACTAGTTCTACATCCATCCTAGGCAAATAATAAAGATAAAAAGGGGGGGCCACTTCAAAAACACTTAAAATGTTTTAAAATTACCAAAAACTAACCAGCCAAGCACCTAGCTAACCCCCCTGGATCCCACTGCCTCTTAGCTACTTAAGGACATTGTTCCAGCAATTCTATCCTTCCTGCATTATAAACTGCCCCTCTTTTGCTATTGGCTAAATCCCAATGATTTGCAAAAATGCTGTTATTTCTCCCAGCATAAAAAGAAAAAAAAAATATTTTGCCACCTCTTCCTCCTTACTCTTCTCTTCATATACAGCAAAAATCCTTGAAAGAGTTGTCTATTTAAACCAAGGGTCAGCAAAAAACCAGTATAGCCCAGGGGCCAGATTCAGCCTATGCCTATTTTGTAATGCCTGTAAGCTAAGAACAGGTTTCACATTTTTACATATTTTGAATGGGTTGTGAAGGAAGGAGGAGAAGACTAAGAGTAAGAAGAAAAGCAGCAGGAACTAAAAACATATGTGGGCCACAAAACCTAAAATATTTACATCTGCTGACCACTTTGCCTAAACTCACTGTACAAATTTTTTCTCCCACCGTCCTCCCTTAAATCCACTCTAATCAGGTTTTATTTACCTCCAGCACTCTACCAAAATGGCTAATATGAAGGTTACCTCTCCCAATTTCATCTTTCAGTGTTTTATCCCTTCCTCACTCCTCACAACATTCTCCTTGTTGTCCCTGATAAAAGGCTGAAAGAACTGAGCAGTTTAAGCCTAGAAGGCTACCCAACACAAGAGACAAAGTTTGAAGTCCAGCTAACAACTAATAACGACAAAAATCAACACTCTTTCAGAGGAAGATAAAAGAATTCTGTCTTTACACCATATCTCCCAAAATATCCAGTATACAACTAATCCATGAAGGAAACACAGGAAAATATGACCCCCAATAAAGAGAAAATGCAGTCAAGAAGAACCAAACCCAACACAACCCAGATTTGGAATCAGAGGACTCTGAAAGCTCTTGTAAATATGTTTAAGGATTTAAAGGAAAATATGACCAAAATAAAGGACTAGATAGGTACCTCAGTAGAAAATAAAACTACCAAAAGGAGTCAAATGGAAAATCTAGAACTAAAAAGTGCAATACCTAAAATGAAAAATTCACTGGATGTGCTTAACAGCGTTTTTATTGGAGATGGGTCAATAAACCTGACCTGAAGACAGATAAACAAAAGTTACCTAAGCTGAAAAAAAAAGTGACCTGTTGGACAGTATGAAGTTACCTAACATGTAATACTGGAAGGAGAAAGGAAGGAGAATGGGGCAGGAGAAAATATCTGAAGTGATAAAAGAAGATATATCAAGCTAGATTTCTATGTTCAATAAAAATATTCTTCAAATAATGTAAATAAATTTCAAAAAATAAAGACCTCATCAAATTAATAAGAAAAACCATCCATGTTTCCTTTGAGTACTATAAGAGGCTGAATAATGGCCATCCAAAGATAAACAGGTCCTAATACACAAGACCCTGTGAATGTTACCTTATATGTTCAAATTTTCACAGATGTGATTAAAATAAGGATCTTAGAAGACGACTATCCTGGATTATCTCGAAGGGCCCTAAATTACATCACAAGTATCTTTATAACAGAGAGGCAGAAGGAGATTAGGCACACACAGAAGAGGAAGAGGCAATGTGACCACAGAGGCAGAGTCTAGAATGAGGTGGTCACAAACCAAAGAATGCCACAAGTGACAAAAGCAAGGAATGGAGGCTTTCCTAGAGCCTCTAGAGAGAGCACCTTGAATTCTGTGACACTGATTTTGGACTTCTGGCTTCTAAAACTCTAAGAGATTAAGTACCTGTTGTTTTAAGTCACCTAGTTTGTAGTAATTTATTACAGAAGCCAAAGGAAACTAACACAGTTACCAAATGACATCAACAGAAAATCTGCAGTCTACTGAGGAAAATGTATGCCCAATAAACATGAAAATTCTCAACATCACAAGTAATCAAAGAATTGAAAAATAAATTAAGACACCATTTCCTGATTACTAGTTTGACAGAGTTTAAACCCAATATAAAACTCACTTCTGGCACAAGTAGGCAATGAAACAGACATTTTGTAAGTTAGAACAACTTTTCCAGACAACAATCTGGCAAAATGTATCTCAAAATGTTATTATCCTGACCCAATCATCAAACATATGTGAAAATATTATTCTTCTCTGACCCAAAAATTCTACCTTTAAGAATCTATATGAAAGAGGGGTGCCTGGGTGGCTCAGTCAGTTAAGCGTTTGCCTTCAGCTCAGGTCATGAACTCAGGGTCCTGGGATAGAGCCCTGCGTTGGGCTACCTGCTCAGCAGGGAATCTGCTTCTCCCTGTCCCTCTACCCCTCCCCCAGACTGTGCTCTTTCTCTAATAAAATCTTAAAAAAAAAAAAAAAAAAAGAATCTATATGAAAGATAATCAAGACTGCAAAGATTTATATACAAATAATATACAAGCCTTTAAAAACTGAAAAATATTTAACATCAAAATATTCTATTATATAGTTTTAAGTTTAAAAAAGGGAAGATACAAACTGAATAGACAATACCATCCCAGATTGAATTGCACTACTACAATATTAAAATGGTGTTAGGTAATGAGGTTATATAATTTTTTTCCAACCTATCTATATTTCTTGGTGCAAATCTTCTAAAATAAATATATAATGCCCTTAATAAGAAAAGAAAAAAAAAACCTCCTTCAAAATATATAGAAATGCATATAAACAAAAGAGAAACTAAATACAAAGGAAAAAATGGTTTTTAAGATACTTCAGTATCATAAGCTTATTTTGACATAGTTTCCCACAAATAGATGCTAATTTCATTCAAACTTTAATATTCAAACTTTTCCTTTAAGATGGGTCACTTATTTTTCACATCCAAACTAAAGACATTCTCTTAGCAAGAGAATATGGCTGCAGAATTTTACAGCTGAAAATAATTCAGGAATCTTGCTCTCAGTGTTATTATTACATATGGAAAAAAAAGAAATACCTGTTTTATACAAACAATTCTCCTTCACTGAACATTTCACTTTTAAAATGTGCCTTTACTCTTTCTAAAAAATTTGAGTTTTATAAACTACCTATATGATCACAAGAGAATTTACTCATTCTTTATACAACCACATAAATGACCAACCAAAAATCAATGTCTATAATAAAGAATATAACTAATTAGAAGTATGAAAGTGAAAGATGATCTACAAATGCTTGAGATTAAAATGTCCAAAGTGACTTGAAACAAAATCCAATAAATTACAGTAATAGAAGTAGTTAATATAAATTATCAAGAAAAAGGGGGATGGGGCAACAGGTGATGGGCATTAAGAAGGGCATGTGATGTGATGAGCACTGGGTGTTATACACAACTGATGAATTATTCAACACTACATCTGAAACTAATGATGTACTATATGTTGGCTAACTGAATTTAAATAAAAATAAGAAAGAAAGAAAGAGAAAGAAAGAAAGAAAGAAAGAAAGAAAGAAAGAAAGAAAGAAAGAAAGAAAAGAAAGACAGACTTAAGCTACAATAATGCAACTTACATTTTTAAAACAACTATATATGGAAGGTGTGATAATTCAGAATCTCTAAACACAAGCAAAAGAAAAGGTGTCAAAGTGACAAGCTAATCTTGCTTCTCTGATGGATAAATATATTAANCAGACTTAAGCTACAATAATGCAACTTACATTTTTAAAACAACTATACATGGAAGGTGTGATAATTCAGAATCCCTAAACACAAGCAAAAGAAAAGGTGTCAAAGTGACAAGCTAATCTTGCTTCTCTGATGGATAAATATATTAAAAGGACTCAAGCATCAGAGTCTATCCTTCGTATAATAAAGATCCACAATGACTCTAAAGTCTAAAACTTAAGGGAGACTAAGATGGCTAATTACCAAAACTATAGCCATTTACTCACTACCACACTGGATACTCTACTCAGCATTGCCCAGAAAAACTCTCTGTAATGATGGCAATATTCTAAATGTGTGCTGTCTAATATGGTAACCACATGTGGCTACTGAGCAGTTGAAATGTAACTAGTTCGACTGAGGAATATTTTAATCATATATCATTTTAATTAATTAATTAATCATATCATTTAATTAATGATTTAATTAATTATATCATTTAATTAATGATTTAATTAATTATATCATTTTAATTAATTAATAGTAGCCCCCATATTGTACAGTGCAGATTTAACCCCACCATGTGTACAAAAATATATATTTAAAGTGTTTATTTTAATAGGTATCTGTAATATTTGTTCATATTCATTCTATTTATCATAAAATAAGTTTCTACATAGGAGTGAATTCACTCCCTTATGAATTCAACTTCCTTAGTGAAAGATATGATTGGTAGATAAATACATCATTAATGTTTGATAAAACGAGATACCTTACCAGTTCCATCTGAATCCTCTACCATTGGATTTATTTCTACCATAGTTGCATCATATTTCAGGAAAAGGTTGTAAAGCTTGACCATATTTTCCGCTGCAGAATCCACAATATTAGGTGGAAATCCCATCTTCTGTGCAAGCTGAAATTCATTTGTCTCTTTATTATAGTATGTTGCATATATCTAATCAACATTAAATTCTTGTAAATCAAAAACCTTATAGTTTATCATTAAAATGATAAGCATGAATCATTGTAGTCAAACATGAATGACTGAAATAGCAGCTACTATTACTAAATGGTTAAATAAAACTTTTTATTCATAATTTTCACAAGGCAAGTAGTATGCCCATTTTACAAATAACAAAGAAATTCAGAGAGGTCAAGTGACTTGCCATTTGCCTAGATCCAAGTTCCAGTGTTTATTCCATAGCCTCCATATTGCCTCTAGGCCTTATGGCAAACCTAAACTGAAAGAAGAGGCTTATATTTTATTAAAACGACATATAAAAGGTGGACTGACAATCCCAATGGTCCAAATGATAGCAAAAATATTAAATCACCCAATTTTACCTTTTAGGTAACTTATGAAGAGTATTTACCAAGCAATAAAGACATTCAGTCAAATCAGTATAACTGCATTCATTCAAAAATCTACTGAGTACCTAATATAAGCGAGGCTCAAAAGATATAGGTACTTAAGCTTCCAATCTATAGAAGAGTTTATGGTCTTGAACAGAGATTCCTAACTAGACATACCTGAAGAGCTTTTTAAAAAGTACATATCCCAAGGTCCCAACCCAGCAGTTCCAGTTCACGAGTTCTATAGTGGACCAAGCCATCCATAATTTTTGAAGTTCCATAAGCAATTCTGAACCACTGGTATAGAAGCTACATGTCTATATGTTTATTCTAACTGCTGCCATTGCTCAAAAACACTATGGAGGACGTTTTCCTCTTTTCCAACTGCTATCTAAGGCTGCAATACATCTGAATTTTAATTACAGAAAATCTTAAATTCTTTAAAGGTGAATATGGATTTTGTAAAAAGTCAAATGCCAATGAAGTAGATAATCAAGCTAAGAAATGTCATTTTCAATTAAGACTTATTTCAAATAAAGAATAGTAAGATATAAATGAGAAATAATGAAATATTATTTCATTAAGAAAGATTTTCACTAGGTCATAATCCACCATTTTAGACCCATTTGAAAATTAGGACAGAACTCTGATCAACCCAGAATGACATTAATTTACCAAATGCTATGCTAGGTACTATTTCTGTTCATCACTCAAAAAACTATAATCTTAGTAGATCATGCCTTCAAGTATTCTTGTAAATCAAGTATTTTTTTCTCACCTAAATTTAACTGTCCTCTCATCACTCTCACATAACTACCTAATGAATCGCATCTCTGTCCCCTTTAAAGATTTATTCTTTTGCCTAAATGACATTATCAGGGTAACTTCTCTATCTCCTTTAAACCTTTGTGCCAGTCAAAAATTCCTGCTCTATTGTACTTCAGTATCATAAGCTTATTTTGACATAGTTTCCCACAAATAGATGCTAATTTCATTCAAACTTATATATCAAACTTTTCCTTTAAGATGGGTCACTTATTTTTCACATCCAAACTAAACAATTTCAATCATTAGCAGTGTTACCAACCTTACCAAGCAACTCTCACAGGCCATGGTATTAAACTTCATGGTTGGGCTTTTTTTTTTTGGCAGGGGGTGGAGAGGGTGGATAGAGGTGTGGGGGAAGAAGTACACAAAAAGGACAGTACAGAATACTAGTTAAATTGTGGGCAAAATGTATTGTGCACGTGCAGACACTAGAAGTCCACAGCTTTCATCAGGTTCTCAAAAGCATCCATAAACCCTCCAAAAAATAAAATCACTGATCTATCAAAGGATATATAAGACAGTGTACCTGCCATTCCATACAATTTTATAGGAAATAAAGGGGAGGTTGGAACATATTAAATGCTACCATGGAGATGTAAAATCCAGACTATGATAAATAATAAAGTATAATCACCCCAGGGTCTTCAACAAATGAAATAAGAAAGATGAAGAAAGTGAGGGGAAGAAAACCTATAAATTAGAAAAAGATGTATAAGACAATAACCAAAAACAATGACAGACCTTATATGGATCCCAATTCAAACAAATTATTTAAAAAAAAAGAAAGAAAGAAAAAGAAAAACTTGAGACAAGGGAATCTGAATGGGTAAGTAAGTAATGGTACTAAGGAATTACTATTACTTTTACTAGGTATGACAATGGTATAGTGCCTATTTTAAAAGCATCTACTTACCTTTTAAAAACAAGTAATGAAATATTTATGGAAACAAAGGAAATATTGTAGATACTTATAAAAGTTTCCATTTCAAACAAGATATTAACTTGCCTTGACACTCACAATTCTTTTTAAAGTTTCGTCAGTCACGTCACGTAGTCAAAGTTAATGCTCTTTCTTTTTTTAAAAGTATTACAATTATCCAATAAAGCTAGATAGAAGTTTTTCAGAATACAACATACCCGGACAGCTTGTTCCTTCTTGATGCCTTCTACAATATCAATAGGTTCTTTAACTATGGCCTCAGGAGTCTCAGCAGCAACATCTTCAATGTTGACACCACCTTGAGAACTTCCTATTAATACAGGACCCTAGCAAGAGGGGAAAAACAAACATCTAGATTTTATTTTGGACACATCAATAAAATGTTAAAACATATTCATGCACACTTTCAGACTTATGCACCTATCACTCCCCACTTCTATTTTTATATTTCCCTGAGAACTTCTCCTTATACCTCCTGCACAGTGCCCCTTTGTAAGTATTCATTTGAAATAACGGAAAAGAAGTAAAAAAGAAGAGGAAGACAACAGCTCACCTGTGAAGGAAAAACATTAAAAATATATATAAAACTTTTACCAAATAAGTTAATATAAATACTATATATAAAATATAACCTACGCATTTCTCTAAAGAACTGAAGGGCAATTAAAGTATTACTTAAAGAACATTTTTAAAATCATAAAAAAAGATACTGATATTTGAAAAGGAAAGTCTAATGAATTAAAGTTCAAGAATTTATAAGCTCCAGCCCTACTGCAAGTTAGTAAAAAAGAAAGTTACCTACCTTGAAACAATAGTTCTGGCTCTTATCATGAACAATATAAGAAAAGATATAAATGCTAAATAATTAAATTAACTTTTAAGTCCTCTAAAATCAATCAAGGAAAAAACATTAGAGCAAAATAGTCTAACAGATTATTAATTTATGCACAATTCTTGAACTTTAATTCTACAAATTAAATGCAATCCCTATTGGCACATTTTCCCAATACAATCTTTTTTCCATCATCCATTTTCTGCAAAAATAGAAAAAAAAAACCTTAAAATTCATATGGACTCTCATAAGACCCTGAATAGCCAAAATAATCTTGACAAAGCAAAACAAAGTTAGAAGCATCATACTTCCTGATTTCAAACATATTATAAAACTATAGTAATCAAAACAGTATGGTTCTGGCATAAAGACAGACATATAAACCAATGTAACAGAATAGAAAACTCAGAAATAAATCCCCATGTATATGGTCAAATGATCTCTGACAAAATGCCAGGCTACACAATGGGGAAAGGATAGTCTCTTCAACAAATGGTGTTGGGGAAACTGAATATCCACATGCAAAATAATGAAGGTAGACCTTACTTTACACCATATAAAAAAATTAGCTCAAAATGGATTAAAGACCTAAATATAAGACCTGAAACTGCCAAACTTCTAGAAGAAAACATAAGGGGAAAGCTACATGACCTTGGATTTGGCAATATTTCTTTGGCAATAATTTTCTTTGCCCAATTTAAAAATGGGCAAAGGACTTGAATAGACAATTCTCCAAAGAAGATGTAGGTCTTCATCAGCTTCAGATAGTATAACAAAATGCAGTAAATTGAGGGGTTTAAACAACAGACATTTATTTCCCACAGTTCATGGTTCACACCCATACTAATCTCCTTATCAAACGGTTATTCAGCCACATCCTTCATATTCTTTTCCAAATAGCTTTCTCACTTTTTGCAGTATAGGAAGGCTGAGAATTTTCCAATCTTTAAATTCTGATTCCTTTTTGCTTAGCTTAACAATTCCTTCTTCATTTCTCTCTTCTCACATTTTACCAATAAGCAATCAAAAGAAACCAAGCTGCTCCCTCAATACTTTGCTTTAAAATCTCCTCAGCTAAATATTCATCCCTCCCAAGTTCTGCTTTCCACAAAACATTAGAACATAAACACAACTCAGTCAAGTTCTTTGACATTTTGTAACAAGGATCACCTGTTTTCCATCATTCTTCGTTTCAGTCTGAGACCTCAAAAGAATGGTCTTTACTATCCATATTTCTACGAACATTCTATTTATGATTATTTATATATTCTCTAAGACAATGGAGGTTTCCTTTATAGCTCTATTCTTTTCTGAGCCCTCACCAGAATCACCTTTAATCCCTTCATGATAATCCCAGCTTTTTCTACCACATACCTCAAAACTCTTCCAGGTTCACCCTTTACCAAGTTCCAAAGCCACTTCAGTGTTTTTATGCATTTGTTATTACACAGCACTCAACCCCACAGTACCAACAGGAACTCACCTAAACCTGATCACCAAAGGCTTCACCTCCAAACATCAACACATTAGAGGATAGAGCTTCAACATAATAACCGGGATAGGAGATAAACCTCAGTCCATAACAATAAGCAAATGGCCAACAAATATAAGAATGGGTGCTCATCACCATTAATGATTAGAGAAATGCAAATCAAAACCACAGTGAGATATTACTTCACACCCATAACAGATAACTTCTGTAAGGGGAAAAAAAAGAAAAGCATTGGTAGATGTGGAGAAATTCCAACTCTTGAACCCTGTTGGTAGAAATGGAAAACAGTATGGAGGTTGCTCATAAATTAAATACCATATGATCCAGAATCCAACTTCTAGGTATATTCAAAAGAATTGAAAACATTAACTCAAATAGGTATCTGCATACCCACATTAACTGCAACATTATTCAAAATAGCCAAGAGGAAGAAACCTGAACGTTCATCAACAGATGAAAAATAAAGAAATTAAGAAAAATTGTATATACAATGGAATATATTCAGCCATTTAAAAAAAGGAAATCCTGACACATGCTACAGCACGAACCTTGAAGACTATTATGCTAAGTAAAATGAACCAGTCACAAAAAAGACAAATACTGCATGATTCCACTTACATGAGGTTTGACTGTATCTAAAACAATCAAACTCTTAAAAACAGAAAGTAGAACGGGGATTGCCAAGAGCTAAAAAAAAAAAAAAAAAAAAAAAAAAAAGCGGTAGAAGAGGAATTGCTCAATGGATATAGTTTCAGTTTTGCAAGATAAAAAATTCTAGGGATCTGCTGCACAATGATATGCATAAAGTTAACACTATCGCACTATATACTTAAAAATGGTTAAGATGGTAAATTTTATTATATATTTTTGACCACAATTTAAAAAAAAGGAAAAAACAACTCTAGACCAGAAACCTGATGAGCTCCTGTGGTTGGCAGTATTCTTCCTGTGCACTGTCATGTGTCAATATTCCAGGAGAGCGACATGTGCCTGAAGACAATGGAAACTTTAAGTTTGGAACTTTCCCAGACCTTCCCCAATGCGACTTCATTTAGCTGGTTCTGATTTCTGTCCTTTGGGTATAGTAAAAAACTGTAATCATAAGTATAGTATTTTCCTAAGTTCTGTGAGTCATTCTAGCAAATTATGAAAGCTGATGGGGCACTAGGACCCCCAAATTTGTAACCAGCTATAAAGCATACAGGTTATCTGGGGAACCCCAAACTTGAGGCTGGTGTCTGAAGTGAGCACAGGCATGTGGAGGCCTGTACCCTTAACCTGTGAGGTTTGGCCCAATTCTGGGTACATGGTATCAGAACTCACTATAATATACACAGACAAAATTTTTAATGAAAGAATTCCTTGTGCCTTCTGAGACTAAAGAAGAGAAAAATAGCAAGCTTAAGTAAAGAGAAATGTTTGAAATTATAGTCCAATTTTCAGTTCCTCTATAAATTTCAAATGAAAAAGTATTCTTCACTTCCTCTCTAGCAAGGCAGTTCGTAATTACAAGCTTTTACAAAGATCTAAAGGAGGGGGGGAATACAGATTTAAGAAGGCCCTGTTCAACTAATATCATGTTATTGAAGTAGAATATAAGTAAATTAATCTACAGATAACCCCAAAATATAATTTTATCTAACAGAAGAGGTAGAAACCAACAAACTTTTAAAATATTTGAACATTTTATTTTAGTTTTACCTTTTTAAAATATCTATTGATAAGAGAAATTAAGAGCCACACAGAAGGCAGCACTACTGGAGGGGAAAAGATAATATTAAATTCTCACTGAAATAATGATTAAGTCTCCAAGAGTTAGATTTAAGTTAGAAAAAAAGACGAAAAAATACATATGAAATAATAATATATAAAAGAAAGTGAAGAGCCTCTCTCTGTACTAATTCCCTACCCAATTAGAAAGGAACCCCAAATTGGTCAGAAGAAAGCTTACATGGGTAAATATAAATCAGTTAAAATAATGACTATAGTTTTGCATTTGGTCATGACTGCTAAATTCACGCTGTTTCTGTTAAAACAATTTGGTTTTAACTTTAAATTTTAGTAATAAACTTTCAGAACTATTTAAGTTCTAGCAAATAACTGTAATTTCAAATAAATTAATAATGCTATTTTCTCCTTCTTAACCTAACCTCCTCCTCTTTGGTACTGCAAAAAATTTTGCCTTAAAATAGATCTGAATTTTAAATACGACAAATAAGCACTTAATAAAGATATCTTTTGAAAATAATAAAAGTAGGGTGCCAGGGTGGTGCAGTTGGTTAAGTGTCCAACTCTTTTGTTTCAGCTCAGATCATGATCTCAGGGTCAGGAGATTGAGCCCCGCGATGGGCTTCACACTCAGCGCATAGCCTGCTTAAGACTTTCTCTCCATCTCCCTCTGCCCCTGCCCCCCACGCACTCTCTCTCTCTCTCTCAAATAAATCTCTAAAAAATAAACAATAAAAGTATGAAAAATAAAATTAGGAATTCTTGTGGCATTTGACATCTATTCCAGGCAAAGTAAAAAACTTGATATAGTTAAATGCACCATTCATTTATAGCAGATTACAATGCTTTACTAGAAAAAAAAATTAAAATAGCAAATGTGATTTGCTAAATTAGATTTTTGTCAGCCCAAAAGTACCCAATAGGTACTGGGAAAATGTTAAGAAATCTAATTTTTTAAAAGTGCCGCAACAGGGGACACTTGGGTGGCTCAGTCGGTTAAGCGTCTGCCTTCCATTTAGGTCGTGATCCCAGGGTCCTGGGATGGAGTCCCACACTGGGCTCCTTGCTCAGCGGGGAGCCTGATACTCCCCCTGCCTGCTGTTCCCCCTGCTTGTGCTCTCTCTCTCTGCCACATGAATGAATAAAATCTAAAAAAAAAAGAAAAAAAGAAAAAAAAAAGCGCCAAAACAGAGTAGATACTTAAATTGATTTTTTGGCATACCAACCCTATGGTAAATATTTACCCAAGCTTCCTGATATAACACATACTAAAGAAGACCAAAAGAGCCTATGATACACTCCTAAAAACAGATAAGGAACAAAAGCAATTTTTAATGATCAGCTGACTTCTATACACAGAACTTAAATTCAATCAAATACATTCTTTTCCTTGTAAATAGCTCATTTTTTTCTTGTTTAATAGAGAGTCCCAAAAATGCTTGCCATACCCCAAAAGTAGCACCAACCAACTCTACATTGGTCTAATATGAGCATCAAAGAACATTTGGCCAAATGGTTTTACGGATACTATCAAATTTTTATTTTTTTAATTTTTTTAAAATGATTTTATTTATTAGAGAGGGAGGGAGAGAGAGAAAGAGAGAGAGCACAAGCAAGGGGAGGGGTAGAGGGAGAAGGAGAGGGAAAAGCAGACTACTGGCTGAGAACGGAGCCCAACACCGGGCTGGATCCCAGGACCCCAAGATCATGACCTGAGCCAAAGTCAGATGCTTAATCAAGTGAGCCACCCAGGCGCCCCACTGGTGCTATCAAATTTTTAGTCTGAATTATTACTACTATGCAATGAGAAATAAAAACATTTTCTCCCAAAAAAGACTCAAAGAGTTCTCTAAAAATTCAAGTCCTTAAAATGGAACTCATATTTGATCCTTGTCCCTCATACATTTGGTCATGACTCTTCTCTAAGTGGTCATTACATCTTTAAAAAAAATATTTTCGGTGTGTTATAGTCATATCTTTAATAACACACATTCAGTTTGCTATATTTACGCCAATCAAAATGAGGTACTCTGAATGTTAAATATTATATAACAAAAAGTAAAAACATAATAACAAAATGAGAGATGTTGATACACAACATCAATGGAAAGGAAAAGAAAATGTAATGAAAATAAGTGAATTTGTAAAAATACAGTTTTTGTAAATGTGTGTAATATATAAGGTTATTGTCATGAGATTTCTAAAGAGATTTACAAAACTAAATTATACCACACAGAGAAACCTATAATGGTAAAGACATCACCTACAAATAAAACAATGTCTTTTATCCTCTATCCTGAGTGGATTTTTACTACCATCTAGTGTTATACCTTAAGAAATACTTTCTTGTAGGGGTGCCTGGGTGGCACAGCGGTTAAGCGTCTGCCTTCGGCTCAGGGCGTGATCCCAGCGTTATGGGATCGAGCCCCACGTCAGGCTCCTCCTCTATGAGCCTGCTTCTTCCTCTCCCACTCCCCCTGCTTGTGTTCCCTCTCTCGCTGGCTGTCTCTATCTCTGTCGAATAAATAAATAAAATCTTTAAAAAAAAAAAAAAAACTTTCTTGTAAAAATTGTTACAAAAGTCACATTAAATCACTCAAGCTTACTAGAAGATGTAATTAACTGTAGGGAGAAAAAATCACAGTATAGAAAATATTTTTTAAAAGTTGTCTTATGTAAGAAACCTATTTTCGTTACCCTTAAAATTTTTGTTGTATTACTAATTGTGTAATTTACATCAAATCCTTAATAGGGCTTCCAAATAAGTACTTAAGTTACTTCAAAAGACAACGCAGCTACCACAAAGATTCAGCCCATTATATCTAACCAATGCACTCAAAAAGCCAGTTAATTATAGTATAAAATGATTATCACTGCTCTCTCAATGCCAACAGGTCTATGAAAGGACTTCCTCTTCACCTGACATCTTAAATGCTAGCATTTTAGGTTCCATAAAGAGAGGAAAGAAAAGGTAGGGTTATGCTCCTTAGAATCATATTGTTTGCTACTCAGTGTCATCCTTCAACTTGCCAAACACCAAATTGGCTAGTGAAATAAACCTCAAACTATTAACAAACAAACAAACAAAAAAACCATCGAAAGGTTGAAAAAGAAGAAGATGAAGCCATGGAAACACATTCTTTTAATGGGTTCAGAAACTCTCTTTGTTAAAAGATTTTACTCTTCCAGAAATTATTTTCTGTCTATGAAATCGAGAGATGAATCAAAAAGATTTAAGCTGTTCTTAGTAAATTAACAATTTAGAAGTCCTGTGAATTCTATTTCAGCAAGGTTTTGCCTACAGTTTTTTTTTTACCACAATATTATATATTAAATTTTATATCATTAACCATGCTGCGTTTTTTAAATGACACGAAAATACCATGCTCATGAAACATACAAATACGATTATGGATCATACCTTTTTAATCCTTTCCCATACAAATAGAAATAACCAGTCTTTGGGGCGCCTGGGTGGCACAGCGGTTAAGCGTCTGCCTTCGGCTCAGGGCGTGATCCCGGCGTTATGGGATCGAGCCCCACATCAGGCTCCTCTGCTATGAGCCTGCTTCTTCCTCTCCCACTCCCCCTGCTTGTGTTCCCTCTCTCGCTGGCTGTCTCTATCTCTGTCGAATAAATGAATAAAANTGAAAGTAATAAAATCATCCTAAAGGTATCATGCCTACAATTACTCACTTGAAATGACCTTTCCATTGTTATTGCAAAGTAGTATTCTCTCCGGGGATATCTTCGCTCGCAAACCAATACTTGATTGCATATTCTGCCCTTTTCTCCTGTTTGCTTGGTAAACAACTTTTTCCCAATCATTTGTGAGGAAACAGCTTTTGCTTCTTCTGGACTGAAATAAGAAAAAGAACTCAAACTTTTTTCTCCTCCAACTGAGAAAAACAAAAGCACATGACAGCCAAAATTTTATCTCATTTAATATCTATTTTTAAAATTTTTTAAAAAGATTTATTTATTTTAAGAGAGAAACAGAGAGAGAACACACCAGCAGGGGAAGAGGCAAAGGGAGAAAAACTCAGACTCCGTGCTGAGTGAGGAGCCCGATGCAGGGCTCAATCCCAGCACCCTGAGATCATGACCTGAGTCAAAATCAGAAGTCACTCAACCGACAGACCACCCAGGCGCCCCTTTCATTTAATATTTAAATTTCAGTATTTTCATCAATTCAATAATAAGGGATAATTTTTACAATATTTTTTTCTTTAATGATGATTTTTTCTTTAAAAAGCAGAACTTACGAGAAAACTATCTTCACTCCTCCTTTGAGGCCACTCTCAAATGTTCCTTTTCCTCTACCACCAGCCAAAACCTGTGCTTTTATCACAACGTCTTTTGAACCTAGAAGGAAATCACTTCTGTTAGATAAGCAGAATGAAATAGCATGCAAGACATTATTTTGTTATTAAGCATTTATATTAAGTGATGTTATTAAATGTAGCAGACTCATTTACCCACAATGTCAAAAAATGAAATATTCCACATATATAATTTTTCTAGATTAGAACATTAAAACATTCACCATCTAAAGATCCACAAGTTTAAAAAATTAGCCATTCATATGAATCCATTTCTTGAAGTATAATGAAAATAATTTTACTTTTCCTTAACACTAAACATCTAGTGCTTTGGAAGGTACTAAAAGTACAAAATTGAGACTCAAAGGTCTTCCCAACATTTCCCTTCCTTTCTATTCGCATGTAAAATTGCTATTCTGTGAAAATTTGAGATAAAAATGCTACTCTGAGCAGAAATACATCATGAATTAAGGGGAAACTGCCAGTACTGATACCAACTTACACTGTTCCACTAACAGAAACACCCGTTAATAAACATTCTTGAGCTATACCGTTATGAGGAGTATTACCAGGAGTGAAGCTATATTTACCAGAATATTCAGGGATATTATGTTTCTAAGTCTTAATTTTTAATTTTTTATAATACCTTTTTAAAATTTTTAATGAAATTTTTAAAATACTCTAAATTTTTCTTGTTTAACAGGTAGACTAATCGCTCTTCTATCTTCCTCTTTCTAATGTGCTGAAGAAAATCAGCAAACCAGCTGTTTATCCTAGGTACCACTCATCATTCATGATCCAGGGCTGTTCCTCTTAGAAAGGCATTCTCTGTCTCCCCAGACAAGCAGAATTTCTGAATCTCCTCTTTTGCCTCTTACAGCATTTTTGCCTATACTAGCAGTGCAACACTTGTACTACATTATGGAAAAATAATAACCGCTGAGGTCAGGGTTAAGGATGCTACTGTCTTATTCTTATTGGTTACAAGCCCAAAGCAGCCCCTGGTATATAACTACCAATCCATGCACACACCATGCAGAATGTGGGGACTCCAACCTAATCAGATAAACCAACAAAATCAAAGAGGTAACACAGTTTCTGATAAAACCAATAAGAAATGACCTAAAGTCTACACCTAAACAATTATTTAAAAAGAGTGTTTAGAAAATTAATGATATAAATGAGTCTACATTTAGAAGTTAGAAAAGGGCCCTGTAAGTCAGTCAAGGAAGTGTTTTAAAAAACTGTCTTTCTCATACCTCATATTCATCTTTAAAATTTATCCAGAATCTTGACTCCTCATCACCTGGCTTGAACCCTGGTCCCAGCCACCATTCTATCTCACCTTGATNCTTGACTCCTCATCACCTGGCTTGAACCCTGGTCCCAGCCACCATTCTATCTCACCTTGATTACCCTCATCCCTGACAGAGAAGTCTCAAAGCAAGCAAAGTGAGCACATCACTTGTCTACTTCAAACCTTACAGTGAATGCCCCTTTTACTCAAAGTTAAAGTCACACTCCTTAAGTGACCTACAAGACCCTATATATACCCCCAGTACCCTTATGACCTCCTCATCGCTCGCTCCACTCCAGCTACACTCATCTCCACTGTTCCCAGGCATGCTTCTGCCTTCAGGAGTTGACTCTACTGCTCCCTCCCCCTGGAATACTCTTCATTGGATACAGGAATCCCCTGCTTTTCAAAAGTTTGCATTACACCACTTCGTTTTTACAAAAGACCTACATCGGTTACCTGTTTTCACGAACCAAAAGAAATATGAAAGGGATTTTCACTTTTCCAAAAATAGCGTTCAGTGTTGATTTTGCAGACAGCCATTACAGACGCAGCATGCACCCCAAGCAGTGGGAGTAGGCAAGCTCCTTACCCAAGAATTATACTCAGCATCAAGCCACCAAAGCTTGATGCCTGTGAGCATCTGTGCTTTAGCCTAGGAGGGGTCATTTACTAGGTCTGGGAATGCTTGAAAACTTTTCCTTACGATTAATGCTAACTGCTTTCACTTTATGCCATTTTGGCTTACAAAAGGCTTCACAAGACTGCTCTACTTTCAGATACCAGAAGACACCTGTATCCATTTGAGAAAGGTCTGCATTCCCTTTAAGTTTTTCTTCTTACAACTCATTTTCCACAAGGCCTACCCTGATTGTTCTACTTAATAGCATAATCTGCCCACCTAGGACCAATCCTCCTTATCCTGCTCGTTTTTTTTTCCATAGAATTTATCACCTTCAAACATAATATATAATTTTCTCATGTTTACCATTTATTATTTTGCTCCCACACTAGACTACAGGCTCCAGAAGGGCAGAATCTTCATTGTGTTCATTGATGTTCTCAAGCTCCTGGGAGCATTCCTAGCATATATTTTCAGAATGTTGAATAAAAGAACATTTAAAGATGGAAAGAATTCTTACGTATCTTGATGTTCCACTGCTCTTTTAAAAATTGCAAATACTGGACCCTGCAACTAAAGCTGATTAGAAGTGCCTTGTTTAAACAAGACAGACCCTTTTCTATCTGCCATAGTCCCCACCATTCCCAGGTAAAAACAATTAATATTAGATGAAGATTAGAGAAAACAAGAAATTTCCTTAAAATGAACAATAATTTTCTTATTGGAAAGAAAACAGGTAGCTTCTGGGACAATGGCAAATTACAAAGTTCATGCCCAGAATAAAAGGAGCAGCCACTAGTCATTTTACCTGTTACTGGTTACCTGGTCTTCTAGTACTTTCAGAAATATTAATTTATATCCAAAGAAGATAAATGTAATCCCAACAGTGTAAATATGATGTAAAAATGGTCAATAGTTTAACTAATGACTTGCTGAGCTAAATTCAAATATTCCTAACATTAAACTGAGAACTTAAAAGACTGACCTATTAGAGTAATAAAGGATTGTTTTTCAAAAACATTTTACAAGACAGAAGTCTCTTCCTCCAAAGTGTCAATTTCCTTTCTTTAGGAATATAAACTCCTTAAGGGCAGAGATGATTCCTCAAAAAAGTTCCTTCTAAAAAAGCCCTTCACAACAAAAGAAAAGCCAAAAAAAATTAATGAATACAGTCTCATCAACTATCAAGACAATGGGGATTACAAGAGAAATCTGAGGACAACTGATTGAAACAAAGATTTTATTCAATTCCGTTAATTCATTCAACAATTACATCTATATACCAGTTACCTGCTGGAGCCCCAGATACACCAATGAGCAAGAGAGACTTATCCTGCCCTTAGAGAGCTTACAGTCTTACTAGATTTGGCCCTTTGCTCTAGTCAGACAAAATCTTTTATGGATTCCAAGGATGTCTTTAAAATATAGTCAATGTCCCTCCTAGCTTTAGTTATTCACAAATGTCTTAAGCATTCTTTATATACAGTCATCTAATAAAAACACTAGGAAGAAGAAAAAAGAAGGCAAAGTCCTATTATATGCCATTAGAAATCTCCCTCCAGGTTGTTATTCATTAATTGGCAAACTTTGCACATGTTTATTCAACCAGACAAAATTCTACCTTAATTATACTAGAATCCTAAACATTAGTACTAAGACACAGAACAGCTGAATAAATTTAAAAAACAGACTAATCTATACTGCCTATAAGAGACGTAAGGACATTGAAAGTGAAAGGATGAACAAAGATATTGCATGAAAATGGAAACCAAAAGACAGATGGGGTAGCTATACTTANGGCTGAATAAATTTAAAAAACAGACTAATCTATACTGCCTATAAGAGACTCACTTCAGACGTAAGGACACAAAGTGAAAGGATGAACAAAGATATTGCATGAAAATGGAAACCAAAAGACAGATGGGGTAGCTATACTTATATCAGACAAAATCAACTTTATAACAAAGACTATAACAAGAGACAAAGAAGGGTGTTATGTAATGATAAAGGGGTCAATTCAACAAGAGGATGTACCATTTGTAAGTATTTATGCACCCAACATTAGAGCACCTAAATAAAGCAAACATTAACAGACATAAAGGGGGAGACAGCAATTCCATTAATAGTAGAGGATTTCAATACCCGCCAACATCAATCAGTAGGTCATCCAGGCAGAAGATCAATAGCAAACACAGGCCTTAAACAATATATTTGACCATGGTCTTAATATACATATATACAACATTCCATCCAAAAACACAATACATATTCTTTTCAAGTGCACATGGAACATCTCCAGGATAGATAACATGGTAAACCACAAAACAAGTCTTAATCAATTTAAGAGGACTGAAATCACATCAAGCATCTTTTCCAACCAGAATGGTATGAAACCAGAAACAATTAAAGGAAGAAACCTGGAAAATTCACAAATATGTGGAGATTAAACAACATGCTACCAATGGGTCAAGGAAAAAATAAAAAAAGAAATAAAAAATACATTGAGACAAACAAAATGGAAATATACCAAAATTTATGGGATCAGCAAAAGCAGTCTAAGAATTCACAGTAATAAAAGCCTGTCTAAAGAAACAAGAAAAGTCTCAAATGAATTAACTTTGCACTTCAACGAACTAAGAAGAACAAACGAAGCCCAGAGTTAGTAGAAGGAAGGAAATAACAAAGGTTAGAACATAAATAGAGACTAAAAAGACAATGAAAAAGATCAATGAAAGTGAGAGTTGCTTCTTCAAAAAGATGAACAATATGGGGGCGCCTGGGTGGCAGAGGGGTTTAGGCGTCTGCCTTCGGCTCAGGGCGTGATCCCGGCGTTATGGGATCGAGCCCCACATCAGGCTCCTCCACNAGAACTAAGAAAGAAGAACAAACGAAGCCCAAAGTTAGTAGAAGGAAGGAAATAACAAAGGTTAGAACATAAATAGAGACTAAAAAGACAATGGAAAAGATCAATGAAAGTGAGAGTTGCTTCTTCAAAAAGATGAACAATATGGACAAACCTTCAGCTAGACTCACCAAGAAAAAAAAAGAGTGGACTCATAAAATCAGATACAAAAAGATGAGCTATTACAATTGGAAATTCAGAAACACAAAGGATAAGAGACTATTATGATCAATTACATGACAACAAACTGGACAACGAAGAAGAAATAAATTTCTAGAAACATACAACCTACCAAGACTGGATCATGAAGAAACAGAAAATCTGAAGAGATTACTAGTAAGGAGATTGAATCAGTAATCAAAATCCTCCCAACAAATGAAGGTCCAGAACCAGATGGCTTATTGGTGAATTCTACCAACAATAAAAAAAGAATTAACACCAATCCTTCTCAAACTCTTCCAAAACATACAAGAGGTGGGAACAGTTGGAATTCATTTTTAAAAAAGGCCAGAATTACCCTGATACCAAAACCAGACAAGGATGCCCCAAGGAAAGAAAATTACAGGCCAATATCCCTGATGAACATAGATGCAAAAATCCTCAACAAAATATTAGCAAACTAAATGCAACAATACATTAAAAGAATCATATACCATCATCAACTGGGATTTATTCCAGGGATGAAAGGCTGGTTCAACATCCACAAGTCAGTCAATGTAATACAGTATATTAATAAAATGAAGGATAGAAAACAAAGGATCATCTCAACAGATGCAAAAAAAGCATTTGGGAAAATTCAACATCCATTTTATGTAAAAACCTCAACAAAGCAGGTATAGGAGGAACATACCTCAACATAATAAAGGCCATATATGACAAGCCCACAGTTAATATCCAACTCAACAGTGAAAAGTTGAAAGCTTTGCCTCTGAGATCAGCAAGAAGAGAAGGATGCCCACTCTTGCCACTTTAACACAGTATTGGGAGTCCGGGCTGCAGCAATTAGGCAAGAAAAAGAAATAAAAGGCATCCAAATTGGAAAGGAAGAAGTAAAACTGTCACTATTTGCATATGACATGGTATTATATATAGAAAACCCTAGACCCCAACAAAAAACTATTAGAATAATGAATTCACTAATATCGCAGGACACAAAATCGATACACCAAAGTCAATTACATTTCTATAAATTTATCATGAACTATCAGAGAAACTAAAAAAAAATCTCATCTACAAATGCATCAAAAAGAATAAAATACCTACGGATAAATTTAACCAAGGAGGTAAAGGACCTGTATACTGAACTGTAAGGCACTGATTAAAGAAACTGAAGAAGACAAAAATAAATGGAAAGATATTCCACACTCATAGACTGGAGTAATACAGTTCAAATGTCCATACTACCCATAGCGATCTACAGATGCTTTGCAATCCCTATCAAAATTCCAATGGCATTTTTCACAGAAATAGAAACAAACAATCCTAAGATTAGTATGGAACCACAAAAACAACCCCAAGTAGCCAAGCAATCTTGCAAAAGAAGAAAAAAGCTGGAGATATCACATTCCTGGATTTCAAACTACATTACAAAGCTGCAATAATCAAAACAGTATACTACTAACATAACAAACAAAATAGAGAGCCCAGAAATAAATCCATGTATATATGGTCAATTAATTTATCAAAAAAGAGCCAAGAATATAAAATGAAGAAAGGACAGTCTCCTCAATAAATGGTGCTGGGAAGGGGCGACTCAGTCGGTTAAGCGTCTGACTCTTGATTTCAGCTCAGGTCATGATCTCAGGGTCCTGGGATCAAGCCCCATGTTGGGCTCCACACTCAGCGGGGAGTCTGCTTGGAATTCTCCCTCTCTCTCTCTCTCTCTCTGCCCCACACTTGCTCTCTCTCTGTCTCAAAATAACTAAATAGGGACAACTGGGTGGCTCAGTTGGTTAAGCATCTGCCTTTGGCTCAGGTCATGATCCCAGGGTCCTGGGATTGAGTTCCGCATCAGGCTCCTTGCTGAGCAAGGAGCCTGCTTCTCCCTCTGCCTCCTCTGCCTGCTCTGCCTGCTGTTCTCTCTGCTTCTGTGCTCTCTAACAAATAAATACATTTTTTAAAAATCTAAAAAAATAAAAAATAAAAATAACTAAATAAATATAAAAAGTTTTTAAATAAATAAACAAAATAATTGTGTTGGGAAAACTGGACAGCCATGTGCAAAAGCATGAAACTCAACCATCTTACACCATACACAAAAATTAACTTGAAGTGCATTAAAGACTTAAACATAAAACCTAAAATACCATAAAACTCCTAGAAGAAAATATAGGTGACAAGCTCTTTGACATAGGTCTTGGTGATGAAGTTTTCAATTTGACACCAAAAGTACAAGTAACAAAAACAAAAATAAATGAGACTGTGTCTACATACCAAAGGAAATCATCAACAAAATAAAACAACAACCTACTGAATGGGAGAAAATATTTGCAAATCATATATCTGACAAGGAGTTAATATCCAAACAACTCAACTCAAACAACTCAACTGTGGGGAAAAAATGTGATTAAACAATAGGCAGATGTGAACATTTTTCCAAAGACATACAGATGGCCAACAGACACACAAAAAGATGCTCAAAAATCACTGTTCATCAGGGAAATTCAAATCAAAACCAGAATGAGATATCTCACACCTCCTACAACGGCTATTATCAAAAAGACAAAGAATAACAAGTGTTGGTGAGGACGTGAAGAAAAGAGAACACGCGTGCACTGTTGATGGGAATATAAATTGGTGCAGCCACTGTGGAAAACAGTAAAAGGGTTCCTCAAAAAAATTAAAATAGAACTACTATATGATCCAGCAATTCCACTTCTGGGTATTTATCTGAAGAAAACACTAACTTGAAAAAATATATGTACCCCATGTTCATTGCAGCACTATTTACAATAACCAAGATATGGAAACAACCTAAGTATCCATCGATGGATGAATGGGTAAAGAAATTATGGCATATGTGTGTGCGTGTGCGTGTTCAGCCACAAAAAAGAAATTTTGCCACTTGCAACACGGATGGACCTGAGAGGTAAGTGAAGTAAGCCAGAGAAAGACATATTCCATACGAATGGAATCTTATATATGGAAATGAAAAATAAAACAAAACAACTAACCTCATAGACACAGAGAACAGATAGGTGGCTGCCAGAGGCAGGGGGTGGGGGATAGGAAAAATGGATGAAAGTGGTCAAAATTAAAGAAAAAAAAAAGAAAAAGATGGGACTTAAGACACATTTCAAACTTCTAACCTCATAAAATGTAAGAATAAATTTTGTTTTAAGCAATTAAAAAATATGTGCAGATATAAGTACTATTATTAAAGAAATTTGGAATTTGGCAATTAAAGTCTACTCTAAAAAAAAGGGTCAACAAAATATGCAATAAAGACAGGCTAGTCAGGCAACATAAATTTCACTAGACTGAACAATTTTCAAGCAGCAAATGATTACATTGTGTGTAATTTCAAACATGGAAAGCCAATACAGATGCAATTCTACTTAGGGTAATAGGGGAACTAAGATGTATTTGTATCTGAGCTATGTACTAGGATTTCCCTTTTAAAATTCTATGAAGCACAGCTTTTATAGTTCCTCCAAAAATCAGAACAAAAATAAGAGAAACTTCCCAAGCCTAAAACATATTATTCTTGGCAATACAGAATCATGAAATTAATGACCAGTCCAATAAAGAGGTATCATTAAAAATGGATATGAGGGGATGCCTGTGTGACTCAGTCGGTTAAGTGTCTGTCTTCGACTCAGGTCATGATTCCAGGGTCCTGGGATCAAGTCCTGTATGGGGCTCCTTGCTCAGCAAGGAGCCTGCTTCTCCCTCTGCCTGCTGCCCTCCCTGCTTGTGCACTCTCTCTCTCTTTCTCTCTCTGACAAATAAATAAATAAATATCTCCATAAATAAATAAATAATAAAATAAAAATGGATATGAGAAGGGGAGCCTGGGTGGCTCAGCTGGTTAGGCATCCAACTCTTCATTTTGGCTCAGGTCATGATCTCAGGGTCCTGGGATCAGGCCCTGTGTCAGGCAGGCTCTGTGCTCAACAGGGAGTCTGCTTGAGATTCTCTCTCCCTCTCCCCCTGAGCATGCTCTCAATCTCTCTCTCTCCCTCTCTCAAGATAAATAAATCTTTTTAAAAATGGGTATGAGAAAAACCAGTCTATTAAAAAAAAAAGAAAGAAAAGAAAAGAAACTAGATTTCTTTTGAACCATTCTTCCATCCCTAACTTCAATTATTCACAATGGGCAAACTAGCCTCCAGAACAGTGTTTCCAACTTTTTTCACATCATGATACACATAGAAAAATTATAGAATTTATAGGGAATAGAGAGAAAGAGGCCAGGGCTACTTCAAGAGTCACCAGTTGTAAGGTTCAGTGGCCCCAGTTCCCATGCTAACTCACATAACTGAGGGGAAAGCAAGTTTGGCCCACCTGTAATGCATTTATGTCTCACTCTATCAGTTCGTGATGTAAGAGTTTTTAATAAATGGGAATTAATACTTTGCGAGTTGTTCAGTAACTCAAGAAGCAAAGTAGCCAAAATCAGCACTGGGAATTGCTAGCTAGATGGACAGAACCAGGTATATTTCTAAGGCACCTTATACCAAACCCTGTGCAATTAGATACTATAATCAATATCTTCTGACATTAATAACTCCCAAAAAAAGACAAAACTGTATTCAACATCTTCATAGTAGTTACTAAATATATCTTTTAAAAGCAGCATTTCTGATTCTCTAAATTTAAAAGACCTCATTAGTCACTAATCCCACTTCCATACTATGATCATTATCTGCAGTGTTATTTGATAAAAACATAATTTCTGGTTGAACAAAATACCTTCTGTTCCAAGGGGTTCAAAATCAGAGCTGCCTATCCACTCCTTACTTCATATAAGTCCTGGTCCCAGAGACCTTCCCGGAAATACTCATAATTAGTGTATACACTACACATATTAACTATTCTTTCTTCCTTTAATCATTTAAGCATCAATAAGCTTATAAGGAGTAAAGAAATCAAGAAAGTGGCATCCAAATAAATCCTATTTGTTTTATGAAAAAGTTCCTACACTGAGCTTTTTTTTGACAAAACAATGAACTTTGACTAAATGAGCAAATATATGGAAAATACAGAAAAATCAATTATAATAATTTGGAAATAGAAAAAAATAGTTTTTGCCAACTTCATTATATATAAATCAGGCCTTACTAACACTGGCATGAAAAATGTTTTAAGCTTCAGCATTATTACAAAGGAAAGAATTGGTGAACAAACAAAAAATCATCACTCAAGAGATTAGACTAACAAAAATAAAAGAACAAAGTCATGGGTCTAAATTTCATTCTTAAGGACAGACCAGAAGAATAAGAAAACCTTATACTTTCTCAATTGCATTTTCAAGTTTTCCCTCCTACTTAGCTGACTCTAGAAATCCAAGTTTAGGTCATAGAGCTAAGATAAAATCTCAAGGGAACAGTTCTTAAAAAGTAACCTTTGCAAGAAATACTACAGAAATACAAAGTACAATCACGAGTTTTCTTTAAACTTGACCTTTAAGAGCCTCTATAATTTGAAGGTAAAAATGAGGCAGGCACATCCTTTACCATGCGTAAGTTCAAGCTACAGGTCACCGTTAATTAACAAAAATTTCCCCAAAATATCAATTTACACAAGGCTTTCAATGAATAAAAGAAGTTTGCTTACAATCTGAATAAAAAGGATTTTTTCTGATTAACAAAAAACTGTCAATGAAAAATCGTGCTTCCAAGTCAACATCTCATTCAAAAACACAACTTATACGACATATTTCTGAACTTGTACATGCCCTCACTTTAAAAAACTCTAAAAACTCTAGTTTAAAAAAAAAAACTTCTAGAAACAAGTAAGTACAAAATGAGAGTAAAACTTTAAAAATTTTAAACATTTTAAAATGCTCCACTGCCTTCTTAAAATACTAATAAAAGCAAAGTCTTCACCAAAGCACGTTCAAAGCCGTATTAATCAAGTATACATACAACAGAGATTGTGCTAATCGACATAAAATTGGTGGGATTTTAAACACTGCTAAAAATAAAATGCAATGTATAGCTAGTACATTACTCGTTATTATAGCCTCATATTAAATCATTAAAAATGTAAAAGTGAGGAATATCTTCTAAAGTCAATATTTTTTAATTAAGAGATTAATATAAATTAACAAAATTCAAATTAACAAAAGCTATTAAGCTTTCTGTTATCAATAAAAGAATCTACTAATAAACATGGGCAAGTACTTAATTCATTTAATAATTCATTCAATAGTTATTGATTACCTAAGTGCCAGGTACTCTTCTAAGAATTTAGGGCGTATCACTGGACAAAATAAGACAAAGAAACCCTGCTCTCATGGAGCTTACAGTCTAGCACTCAGCTTCTCTCCTCCCTCCCGCCACCTTGGTTCCATACTTTTCCTGCCAAAAAAAAAAGTCAGCGGAGGAATATCAGACCTCCTTATAACCACATAAAGAGCTAAGATTTTCTTCACTATTTCCTTGAAGATTCATCACAGACATCACAGACACCAGCCTCTTAAGCTTCAGAATATTAAACAGAACTTCCTACCTCATTATTATATTTCAACTAAAAACAAGACTTTTAAAGGCTTCCTAATGCCAACATAATTGGTTCTTAAGTTACTAGCTCCTTGGGAGCTCATAAAAATCTCATAATAATTTTAGAATGTCAACAGTCATAAAGTTCCACCTTCTAAGTAAATAAAATTTATTTTTTAAAAAATAAAATAAAACCTATAAACTGTTATAAACCATAAGTAAAGTTCACATCTGATCAGAAGTGCCCATGTCAAAGTGGCGTAAGTTTTTCTTAAGTTGGTACCTAATTTTTTGGCAACTGCATAAGCTTCATCTGGTGATTTTGCCACATGTCCTTTGGGAATGGAGACACCAGCTTCCTGCAACAAGTCCATACTCATGTATTCATGTAGTGAGAGATTTCTTTGTTGCTGCTGCTGTATTTGGAGTCCATGGTTGTTAAAAAATCCAGAACTTCCCAGAACCTAAAGAAATTGGGGACATATTATATATGACAGTAATTTGGAACTTACTAAAAACACCTTCTCAAAATACTTTTTTTATATACAGTACATGGTTCTTCATAACTATAATAAAACCATTACGTTAAATCATCAAAGAATAATATTCAAAGTACCTAAATTATAACTTAAGAACTAACCTACCAGTTAAATATCAAATGTTACCCTTGTAGTTTTAACTATTTTCTCATCATATCTAGTCTTTTTTATTTGAGCTTCACTACCATATCCCTAATGACCTACTGAGCATTTCTACCTCAATGCCAAATTCAGCAGTTCTAAAACCAACCTCATCTTTTCCAACAAACCAAAAATCCTTCCCAACTTTCTTCTCTCCACCATTCTCCCAGCACCTAACAAATCGCTTGGCACTAGGTATGTCATAGTTGAGTGATAGTTGGGTGATTACTCTTTCATACACACAAGATTCAAAATCCTGGTTTCATCTGCAGTGATCACAGTGGTGTGCTGCTGGTAGTGCTGGCTACTGACAGCTCTCAGCTGAGTCCTCTCACTGATGCTTCCTTGCCCAAAGTCACACCTTCCCCCTGTCAGCCTGCATCCAATGTCTGGTCACTGGGGATTAAGGTAAGAATATAAAGTCCTATCCCTTCACCCCAATTTGGGATAATTCTGAAGGACCATCTTAGTTCCAGATCTCCCACAGGAAAGGAAAAGGTTCCTACTGCAACTGCAACACAGTTCTACTTCTGCCTCTACTCAATCCTCCTGCCTTCACTCCCCCACAGGTGTTGATCCAAATACCACTTTCCAGTTGACTTTCTCAATGAAACTCTTCATTTTAGAGCCTGCAAATATCATCCAAATTCCTCAATCCTGACAACTTTATATGACAATATGTAGAACAAATTAAATGCTGTGAAAGCCCTGGATGAATGAACTGAAATTACCCATTTAAGTATTATCCATACATTTCCATTCTCCATACAAAGAATGCAGAATACTGAAACACAGTTCATATGAAACACACAATAGCATAAAAATTGAATTTAAAGGGATCATATATACAGTCTATTTCTTTTTAATGTAAAATACTGGAAACCATTTACTGACAGTCCATGTTATAGACCTAAGAGGATTAGAAATGTGTAGTTCTGGATTATCTCCTATTGCTTGATAAAACAGTCTATTTCTTGAAGGAGGTTCATGAGCCATCTGCATCAAAATAACCTGGGATGTATCTAAAAATGCAGATTCTGGGGCCCCACTCTCATCTACAAAATCAGAATCTCTAGAATGGGCTTCAGGAAATCTGCATTCATAACAAGCCGTTCACCCGATTCTTAAGCACCCTACAGTTTGAGAACCATTAGTCGAAAAGGTCAATCACACCTAATAACAACTTATTTCTGATTCACCTGGTAAGCTAAAATCCTGAGTAACATTTCACCAGAGAAGCTCACCTCCTTGATTTAGTGTCACTTCAATATTAAAAACCAGCAACATCCCAAACTGTTCAGTACTCACCTACTTTCTGAAATCGCATTCCTGGGTATATACCCAACAGCAATGAGTGCTTAGTCTACCAAAAGGCATATATATATATATATATATATATATGAATGTGCATAGCAGCCTTATTCATAATAAATAAAAAATGAAAATGACCCAATCGCCCATCAACAGAATAAAATATGGCATTATTCATATACCAGGATACTACAGAGCAATTTTTTTAAAATACCTGTTGCTCACAAAACAATGGATTAATCTCAAAAACATAATTTTGAGGAAAAGAAACCAGACACAACAATACATACTTATATTTTTTATATAGTTCAAATCCAGTCAAAATTAGTGATAGAAGTCAGTCAGAATTAGCGGTCACCTTCTGTTAGGGAATACTGATAAGGAAAGAGGACATGGGTGCTTCTGAGGGCTGAAAGTATTACGTATCTTGATCTGAATGGTGGCTACACAGATGTATACATACATAAAAATTAATCTAGCTGCCCAAAGTTGTACATTTTATATATATTATACCTCAAAATAACAATAAAAATAAAGGGGCAAGGGGAGTACCTAGCAGAGCTTGGTAAAAACAGTTATACACTCAAACATTTTTGAATGCCTATATACCAGACACTGTGCTAGGGATGCTAAAAGAATAAAACCGACTTGGTCTCAGCCACAAAATTCATTTAATGTAAATGAGCATGTAAATGAACACCTACAACACATATAAGAGCATTCAGAGTCATTACGCAGCACCTAAGTAGCTGGACAGACTAGAAAAATACTACAGAGGCCTGATCCCAGTTTGAAAACAAAAAAACTTGGGGCTCCTGAGTGGCTCAGTCAGTTAAGCACTGAGCTCTTGGTTTCAGCTCAGGTCATGATTTCATGATGGTGAGATGGAGCCCCTAGCAGGCTCCAGACTCAGCCTCTGCTTCACCTCTCCCTTGCCCCTCCCCCTACTCACGGGTGCGCTCTCTCTCTCTCTCTCTCAAATAAGTAAATAAATCTTTAAAGAAAATCAATCAATAAATAAAAATAAACTAATATCTATTAAGAACACTTTGGGAACAACTGGGGAAATCTAAATCTAAATTTCCTAAGTATGATAGCTACAAATTTCCTACATATGGTAACTATGTTGTGGTTATTTAGGAGAATGTCCTTATGTTTAAAAGGCGTGTGCTAAAATAATTATCTAGGGATAAAGTGCCATGATACCCGCCACCTAGTCTCAAATGGTTGAGCAAAAATAAATGAATGTATACATACATACATATATAAACATACATATACACACATGAATGTAATTTTTTAAAGATAAAGCAAATGCGGCAAAATGTTAAATATAGATGAAAGCAATATATGTACCCACTGTACTATTGCTGGAACATTCTATCCGTTTGAAATTTTTCCCAAAAAAGTTCAGGGTAAACCAATGACACAAAGCTCTGAGTATATTTTTACAGTTTCTTTCAAATACCCACATTCACAAAGACTCGGTAGTGCTCGTAAGGTAATGCTGATAGCTTTTATACTCCCTTAAAGGTTTAATATCTGAAGCGTTGATAATCCTTTCCTTGCACCACTAGAAGTTATGACCTGAAATATCAGTTTTTTTAATTATGCTGGCAATAAATATTGCTGCATAATCACAAGGATTCCCACATGTAAGTCTTTGTCTTTCTCCAGATTATCATTTAGAAGATTCCTACTGCTAAAAGGCCACCAGTTGCTGGCCAAATCCCTAAGCCACCACTCATTTAATCATTCACCTAGTTTAAATCATATTAATTCAAAAGTGGGAAAATATAGTTACTGGGGAATGTGATTCACAACTGAGAAAATATTTAAAATTAGTTCATCTGTTCATAACCTGAACTATTTTATCAGATATACACTGGACAAAAGTTACAGAGAAACTAGAAGGGGGGGGTCAGAGAACTAAACAAAATGTTTAAGAATATTTGCTAAGCTCAATGTGTGACCTTGAACAAGTTTCCTAGGATCCTGTACCTCTGTGTCCTCATCTACAAAAGCAAGGGGGTAGATTAAGGGCCTTCCAAATTCTAAAGCTGTATTATTTAATGTGTGGGTGGACAAGAAGAGATGTTGTAAGATAACATACTAGGCACCTCCATATGGAGAGACAAGAGCTTTTAAAAGAACTTCCAAAAGGGTAGATGAAAACATATTTGTTCACCAAATCCTCATTTTCTAAAAACAAGACAGCACTCTAACTCATAAGAAGGAAGTTCAAGGCCAAAAAAATCACTTCTCCTATTAAGAAGCATACTCATGTAATTCACTGCCAGGTTTAGAGTATTAAAAAAAAAGTCTAAATCAATTCATTCTTGTCATTTCTAAGGAGTTAATTTCAGAACATAATCTAAAACTCTGGAATTGACTTATGAAGCCAATCTTGCCCTTTCACGAGTTTCTTGGTGCCAACGTTGGAAAGAACAGGCCAAGCCTTCCGGAAAAAATTGAAGAGCAGATTCAAGCACACAGGCTTGGAGCCAGACAGTTCTGGTAGCTTTGACCCTACCTGCTTTGTGACGGAGCCCAAATTACTTGCTCTCTAAGCCACAGTTTCTTCATCAATGATGAGGATAATAATGACACCCTTATAGTGCTGCTGAAAAGCCTAACAAGAAACTGCAAGTAAAATGCCTACTCAGAACCTGGCACACCGTAGACACTTCGAAACAAAAACCCAAAACAAACAAAAACTTGTGATTATTACGTTATACTCTACCCCAAAATGAAGTGATCCAAAAGATAACTGTCTTACTTCCCCAGCTGGTAAACTGATAAACATCATCTTATTACCACTGTTAACAAACAGAACAGTAAAAAACTACATGAAGGAGGTGGAAAACTTCCCTGCCTCGTCCCAAAAAAGGCCAGTCAGCAAGCTGGTCCTGTTAAAGACATTCCCACCTATGACAGCTCCCAAGGGACATAAAAGTACATCTGAAGGGCATTCTCCCTCTCCCCAAAGAAGGACCGCGGAAGCCTCTGCCCACCGCGCGGGGTGCGGGAAAAGCAGCAGATACTGCTCAGGCCCCCTCACCTCCACTTAGAAGCGCCCCTCACCCGCCTCCCCGCCGCCCCTCAGAAACTCAGTAAGCAGCCGCAGCCGGATGGCCGGGAGCGTCGCGGGCTGAGGACGAGAGCAGAGCGGCGCAAACATCGGCCCGCTCGCAGTGACAGCGGGCAACACTCCAGGGCAATCCGCCCGCGGGCCCAGCTGGGCACCCCATGTCACCCAATGTCACCTATTGCGAAGTGACCCCAAGCCGAGCCTCACATCCCTTCACATCTCGCCCACAGGAGCCAGGTCTCCCACCTCGCCCTTTCTCCTGCCGACCCTCGAAGCGAGAGCGGGCTGGGCCGCAATACCTGGGCGGCGGCACGCAGCGCCGGCCGGGACCCGCGGCTCCTAAGGGCGGCGGTGGCCAATAACCGGCTGTAGAACATGGAGGCCGCCATTTCTGAGCCCGACCGCGTCCCCTCGGCGCCGTGCGCAGGCGCACAGGCGCGAGACGGACTGGCGACACAGCTGCTCCTGACGCGCACGCGAACCCTTGGCCCCACCCATGCAGGGCGGGACCTCGGCAAATGCGGATTCCCTTAGCAAAAATTGCCCGCTCAAGCGAATTGGACTTGCCCGGCACAGGGCAAACTTTGACCTTTAGATCTCAGCACCGCAGCCTCAATGTCCAACCTGTGACCAGAAACCAACCCGAACTCTCCCTAGTGAAGTGGTAAGATGTAGTATTGTAAAGATGACTAGCGTCGCCATCTGTGTGATCTGAATTTCTCTGAACCTCAGTTCTTATCTGTAAGATGGGATTCATTCAAAAAATAAGTACTCAGTGTCTGCTTTGTGCCAAAGTCTGCGCTGATACAGCAGTGAAAAAAACAGAGCGATTCTACCTTCAAAAAAAAAAAAAGACGATCAGCCACTAGTTACCAATCCAGATGACACACAGAAATCGCCTAGGAAGCTTTAGAAGAATTTCCTTCACCAGACCCATCTAAGGAGTGGAGTCAGGACGTCTGTATTTCTTAAAGAGTTCTCAAGGTGAATGAGATACACACACTAAGCATTGCAGATCCTGAGATGACGTGTGCCCCCATCAAGAACTGACCACTGGACAAGTGACTGGCACCTATTCTCCTATGTATATCTAGTTTTAAAATGTGTCAAAGAGTTTTCAGTGTAAAAGATGTTAACCCAGGAATAGACGGGAGTGGCTGACAAGCATTATTCAGGCTCTGACACCTGCTTCTGAAGCACAGTGGCCCAATGCACAGAATAGCACTGTATAAAGAAAAAAGCGAATTTGAAACAAGCAGCCTATCAGCTTAGGGAATGGAAAGGGGCTTCTTGCAGCCCCCAAAATCTCTGAGCTCTTAAAGGCAAATCTTCCTCAAGGACTTCATTTCCTTGGCACTCATGGAGGACTGTCCTCAAGGCTCCCTTCAGCAGTAAAAGATATTAGGTGCAGTTAGAAATAGGGAGAGTGGGAAACACATTGGTGTTTCTGGCTCTACCCTTCTACTGCCAATCATTGCCAATCAAATAAAATCTGGATAATCTGTCCAAAAAGCTGGGACTGGGACCTACCCGTTTCTGTTAGGAATACATATCCCAACAGATATGAATAGGACATACTTATTTTCAAGCCATTTGTTTTTAATTGCTAGTAAACACAGCAGTTGAGCTACCAGGTACAAACCATCTGAGTCCAAGGCCAGTTATTTAAAGGGCACGTGGGTAAATTCAGAATAAGTCAATGGACCAAAATAAGATGCCAGGCTCTACGCCTGGTAGGAGCCTGACTGGCTTCACATCCTTCAAGTCTGAGTCACAGGTGATCCATTAAACATCTCCCTGGTATGTCCTCTTCAACCCTCGCTTAAAAACAGTAAAAGCAGCAGCAGAAATACGGAATAAGTCAAGGAGTGAGAAAGAACATGCAGGTCATGTTGAGTTGGCTCCTTTGAAAGCCTCAGCAAGGGGCAGAGGTGTGCTCCTTCCTCAGCACTCCTTGACTGTGTTCAGAGCTCTGTATGCCTTGATACCTCACTAAAAGAATTCAGTGAGGTAAGATGATGGGACTCCTACCTGCTAACCTTGTTTCATCATCAGGCAATCAGCCTTAAAAAATGAAATTGCTTTACTAAGAAACTACTTTTTCCACAGCAAACACTTTTGTAATTCTCACCTACAAGGATCTTAGAAACTAGTAGGCAGAATGCATTAAGTAGAACGTGCTGAGGTGGAGGATAGGGGGAGAGTATATGAGGAAGGAGGGAAAAATAATTATTTTTCATGTATAATGTTGTTCTTGTCCTTGACCTGTAATCTCCCACTTTGTCTATCTCTGCCTCTACTTGGAGACTAAGGATAGAGGTGGTGTGCAGGAAAAAGGGGGAAAGAAATTTCCTGAGGGAGAGACTTCTGCTTTTTTCACAGTCCTTTAAAATCATTAAAGTTGTTACACCCTCCACATTTTATTGCCCAGAGCAAACCTTATCTAAACTGTCCTATTGGTTAGGTGATGGGGATTAAGGAGTAGACTTGTAATGAGCACTGGGTGATGCATGGAAGTGTTGAATCACTGTATTGTACACCTGAAACTAATATAACACTGTATGTTAACTAACTGGAATTAAAATTAAAACTTAGAAAAATCTTTTAACTCATTTTACAAATAACTTTGAAGTATTTGAAACAAATGTAAATGGAATTATAGAAGAAAGAGCTGACTTGGAAATGTTAGTACTGCCTATGAGTGTTAACACTATCTAGATTCAAGAGACTCTAAATGTGTAGCCAGTTAGTGAATGCAAACTTATCAACACAGATGAGAAAAGTGGCTGTCATGTATGACTCTGAAAATGCAATGGATAAAAAATTGGAGACTGATTCAAACTTAGAAACAAGTATGACAATTCACCAAGGTACAGAAAAGATGTTTAGTTTGTATTGTAAATCATACAAAAAGAAGGAGGCAAGTTTGAAATGTAGTTCAAATTACTCTTGCTAAATTTTTTTTACAGAGCAATGAAACACTTGAAATTCTCAAAAAAATTATCAATTGTCCTATTGTTAACTATAGAATTAATAGAATTACCAAGTGCTGTAGAAACAACTTCCAATATAGCTGCCTACCCTGAATTCCTACTGATGGCCGAGTGAATAATGGCGATTTACTGAACACCTAGTTTTTGGTGCCAAATTCTTACATACATTTTTTTCTATCCTTTATTTTGCCATGAGACATTTTCAGAATTCTCTGGTTTTCAAATTATTCCATTTTACACAACCATCTCTGCCAGAGAAATAAAGTTACCAGTTTTATACAGAGTTTACGGGTGAAGGATGAGGAGTAACAGAGTATGGGACAACAATATGTTTACATAAAATTTCTCTTAGTTCTCTTAAAGCTTCAGAAGTAAGAGTAGAACACTTATCTAGACCACCCTAGAATGTGAGTAATCCTCACAATCCTGCATTTTACAGAAGGGAAAACAGAGGTTCAGAAACAATAAGTAGCTTGCCCAGAGTCACAGCTTTTCCTTGATTGTTCCAGCACAACATCTGAACCCAATTCTGTATGGCAAGATGAGAATTTGAGAAAACAAATAAGATTCATATCGTCTTATCATTTTCGTTAAACTTTGACCTTTCACTCCATTTAGTTAATAGTATCCACCACCTAAAGGAAAGAATGATGATGCAGACCATCAAAGGACAGGTTTTGAGAGGTAAATGCAAGGGCTGGGAATTGCAAGAGACTGAACTTCAAGTTTCAAAAGCCAGAACCAAGTAGGACTCAAGGAAAGTGAAGGCCGCAGAAATAGAACTGGAATAGCCTCTCCCCTGGAGAATTTGGAGAGAGGAAAATGGGAGGGAAGCAAGACACTCTGGTGGTTCCTTGAGGAGGGCCCCTGTGTCCTGTGCTCTCCAAGGCCATTGTGTCCAGGATGAAGGGTTATTCCACCCCCCAAAGAGTTTTGGGGATCTAAAACAAAGAATATTGGAAGAAGACACAAAATCTGAGCACACTGGTGGCACAGGAGTGGAAACCTCTGGCAGGCTGGTGTACCCCTACAGATGGAGCTAAATCATGTTCCCAGGATTTGTACCCACCGCCCCCCCCCCAAAGCTGGGGAAGCCTGCAAGGGCTTTCAGAACCCTTGACAGCTGTGTAGCCAAGCATGGAGAGACAGCAGGTGGAAACATGGAAGGACAGACCTGTAAGGAACAATGACGCAGAGCATATGAGAAGAGGGATGGGACAATAAATGTCAGCTTAGGGGCGCCTGGGTGGCGCAGTCATTAGGCGCCTGCCTTAGGCTCAGGGCGTGATCCTGTGATCCTGGCATTTAGGAATCGAGCCCCACATCCGGCTCCTCCTCCACTATGAGCCTGCTTCTTCCTCTCCCACTCCCCCTGCTTGTGTTCCCTCTCTCGCTGGCTATCTCTATCTCTGTCAAATAAATATAATAAAATCTTTATAAAAAAATAAATGTCAGCTTAGTTATCTAACAATACCAAAGACTAGCTCTCCCCTGCTCGTCTGTCACTGCATTTATCTCCTGGATCTAAGGAGGAGGGAGGGAGATAGATCCTGATTTACCAGAGGTTAATTTTCTGGAACTTGATGTAATAAGGTTAATAATAGAATTCAACTTCAGAGGTACAAAAATAGTCATATTTCTCCTATATATGAAAATATGAAACGAACTTGGCATCACTGCTCCACTGGGAGCAATGTTGAAGGCAGAAGACTTGTCCTGCCCCAGTCTTGTCACACTTCCATTTTGAGGCTCTGCGAGGAGGTTGTCTTGAAGACTCTGCTGAACCAGAACACGCTTGGGAACATGGTATAGTCAGAGGGGGGCTTTCGGCCACCCTTGGTTGTTATGTGAGGACTCCAGATTTCTTACCTGCCTGATCCCTGGGCACGTGGTAAGTCCACACGGATTCAAGGAAACTGTCTTCCAAAAGTGTTACAATAAGTCACAAGCCACATACTCAACTTCATACATCTGGATGTCTTAAGTAAAAATAAGGAGCAGAAAGGTGACTAAGAGGCCAGCTGTTTAAACCCAGACAGACTGAATGTGATTTAAGGGGACTGACTAGATTATTAGACTGGACTGTTTTGAACCAGATTGAATATTTAATGAATTCTCTACAGACCCATATGCCAACTAGTGACAAAGAATTTGGGGAGAAAAAAATGAAAGGAAGGAAAGAAGGAAGGGAGGGAGGGAGGAAGAGAAAGAGAGTCATTATTTTTGTGCATCTGAGTTGTGATGTGAGTTAAATTTGTTAAATTTAAATTCTGCCTTAATGCATTCAATACCGTGCTATGTAAAACCATAAGGTGAGTGCATGAGTTATATACAGCTTTGAATATCAAACACAGGACAGGCTGGGAGGAGAACAGTGCTCTCCCAATAAAGCCCAGGAATTGGGGAGGGGAGGGGCCCTTGTGCCTCGCTACCCTACCTATTGGCTGAGAATCTGGATAAACTAGGAAGGAGATGTGACAATTACGAAGCTCTGTTAGGGTCTAATGCTTCAGTAACTACTGTTATACCTTGTTCAGCTAGTTGGGAACCCTGCAGAAGGGAATTGTGATATGTGGATTCTCTAGAATAGAGTGACGACTAAGTGGGTTGATTTACTCTTCTCTTGTATGATTCATAAACATCGACTTGGTGTCTTTTTCCCTTCATAACTATTTGTATTTCGTGTGAATCATGCCACCTTTTTACATACGCATAAATATTTCCGGGAAAAAATTGTTTTCTAGTTTGCTTAAATTNGTGTCTTTTTCCCTTCATAACTATTTGTATTTCGTGTGAATCATGCCACCTTTTTACATACGCATAAATATTTCCGGGAAAAAATTGTTTTCTAGTTTGCTTAAATACACTGAAACTATTTTGTTACACTGATAATTGATGTGAAACGTTGGGGTTTGGGAGCAAATGGTCAAGAAGGATTTCTTGAGACGTCTTTGGTGCAAAAGGTGTGGTTTTATTAAAGCACAGGGACAGAACTCGTGGGCAGTAAGAGCTGCCCTGAGGTTGTAAGTGACTGATTACATACTTTCAAGTTAGGAGAGGGTTAGGGATGGCGTAAGTCTCTAAGGAATTTGGAAGCAAGGTATCCAGGACCTTGAGAGGCCAGCAGCTGTTAGGAAAAGGTCATTTACTACTGTCCTGTAGAATCATAGTCATGAGACTCTTCAGATGTTTATCAGTGGGCCATATGCTTGGAGGATGATTGCTAGCATATATCTTGCAGTGGGGGAAATGGGTAGAGATAAAGGGAGTTTTCAAAGTGATCTTAGTCTGTTAAAGTAAACCTACAGGATCCTGGAGGTCAGGCTAATGTCAAGCTAAGCTTGCCTTTTGCCTTTAGCAAAGTATTAACATTGAGGCAGTTGAGTTCCTGGAGGAAGGTCACACTGCTTGTCCCAAATACTTGTCATTGGGCTGTAAGTTATAAGGAAGTTTACTTTTTTTTTTCTTTTGCCTTTGTTGTCCACATCAATAACGAGGAGAGAAGCTTCTGTTCACAAGTACTCATCTATGGGGCACTTACACGTCAGTAACTGCTCCAAGTCCCCAGGATGCTGAGATCAAAGACATTCTTCTGGCCTCAGTCCTTCTCTGGCCTGATGCTATTCTTTTTTCACATCTTTACACAACTCTTCAAAGCATAGGTAAGACCAGGCTGTAACATGTAACCAGACGTTACTGAAGGCTTCAGGATAGTAAAAAGGAATTATAAACCCAATAAAGGAAAACTTTAAACTGGCTACTAAATGTGACTCCTGAATGTCACAGGCTGTCCTCACCCACCACTCCCTTTAGTCCCTGACTTCTTGACTTCCCACTACGTGTTAGGAATAGCCTACTCTCCTTAACAAGATGCCTGTGACCTTGAACATATCCCTCCCACCAAACTCCCCCCCCACCCCTCAGCTCAGGCTTCAGCCTAAGGCTAGCTCCCAGGAAACATCGTAATCTCCAGAAAAGAACTCCGCACACAAGAATGACAACTTTTAACATTGGTTAAATAGGGCATTTTAGCTCTGCGCTGTCTTGAAGCTCTCCACTGCTGAATTGCCAACTTAACTTTTTCTTTCCA
>NC_048224.1:83998769-84033474 GCF_002007445.2 Ailuropoda melanoleuca | reverse complement strand
AAAGTCAGATTATTGAGGTATAATATAGATGTAGTAAAATTCATCCATTTTAGTGTACAGTTCTGAGTTTTGACAAACATGTAGTCATGTTATCACTGCCCCAGTCAAGATATGGAACAGTTCCTTCACCCACATCTCTCATGCCCTTTTAGTCAACCTCCTCACATGCTCAGCCCCTAGGCAAAGCTGACCTTTTTGCTATGTCTATAGTTTTGCCTGTTCCAGAATGTCATAGAAATGGAATCATACACATGGAAGCTTTTTATATCTGATTTCTTTCACTTAGTATAAGTTTATCCGTGTTAAATGTATCAGAAGTTTGTGGCTTTATATTGCCGAGTAGTTTTCTATTGTCTGAATTTATTACACTGTACAAATGTACTACAGTTGATTTATCCCTTCGCCAGTTGAAGACCATTTGAGTTATTTACAGTTTTTGATTATTATTAATAAAGCCACTAAAATATTTGCTTACAGGTCATGAATGACCTAAGTTTTCATTTCTTTTAGGTAAATATCTAGGAATGGGATTGCTGAGTTGTATGATAAACCTATGCTTAACATCATACGAAACAGTGAATTGCTTTCCAAAGTGGCTGTACCATTTTGCATTCCCACCAACAATGTGTGAGAGTTCTGGCTGGACTTCCAGCATTTGGTATTACCAGTCTGGTGTTAAAAAGAAAAAAATCGTATTCATTCTAATAGATGGATACAGGTACCTCAATGTAGTTTAAATTTTTATGACTCATCATGTTGAACATATTTGCATGTGTTTACTTGACACCCATATCTCTTTTTGGTGAAATCTCAGTTCAGTAATTTTGCCCATTTATTTATTGGGTTGTTAGCTTTACTGTTGGGTTTTAAGATTCCTTACATATTCTAGATCCAAGTCCTTTATCAGAAATGTGCTTTGCACATTTTTCTCCCAAGTCTTTAGCTTGTCTTCATTTTGAAAAATAGTTTATATCTTAGTTAGCTCAGGCTTCTATAATAAAATACCACAGAGCAGGTGGCTTGAACAACAGACATTTGTTTCTCATAGTTCTGGAGGCTGGGCAGTCCAAGATCAAGGTGCCAGCAAATTCGATTCCTTGTGAGAGCCTTCTTTCTGGTGTGCAGATTGTCACCTTCTTCTTATGTCCTCACATTTGGGGAAAGAGAGGTCAAGCTCTCTGGTCTCTTGTAAAGGCACTTATCCCATCATAGGATCCCACCTTTATGACCTCATCTAAGTCTAATTACCTCCCAAAGTCCCCAGAATCAAATATATTTGGGAAGAGGACTTCAACATATAAATTTGGGGAGGTGTGAAATACAATCCACCCCTACAACACCATCCCCAGACACTGTCTCTCAAAGAGAGTAAGTTTTAAGTTTTGATGAAGCCCAAATTATCAATTGTTTTTAACAGATCATGCCTTTGGTGTCCTATCTAGGAAATCTATGCCTAACCCAGATCACAAAGCTATTCTCTTATATTTTCTTATAGAAAATTTATACTTTTAGGTGTTTTTATTTAGGAACAGTCCATTTTGAATGAACTGTTTTATGTGGCACCAAGTATAAATGATCTTTTGTTTTTGCTGTTCTAGCACCATCTGTTAAAAGAGGTCTATTTCTGACTTCTCCATTCTGTTCCATTGATTTATGTGTCTATACTTTAATAAATGCCACACTCTCCAGATGCCTGGGTGGCTCAGTTGGTTAGGCACCTGATTCTTGGTTTTGGCTCAGGTCATGATCTCAGGATCTTGGGATCAAGCCCCACGTCGGGCTCCATGCTGGGTGTGAACCCTGCTTAGGAGTCTTTATCTCCTTCTCTCCCTGCCCCTCCCCACTCGTGCTGGCTCTATCTCCCTAAAATAAATAAATAAATAAATAAATAAATAAATAAATAAATAAATAAATACCACACTCTCTTGATTAGTATAGCATTATCCTGGGTTTTGAAATCAGATAGTAGGAATCCTCCAAGTTTTTCCTTTTTAAAAAATTGTTTTGATTATTCTATTCCTTTGCATTTCTATGTAAATTTTTAAATCAGTCTGTCAATTTCTGCTGGGGAAAAAAAAAAGCCTTCTGGCATTTCGGGTGGGATATCATTGAATCCATATAAATCAATTTGAAGAGATTTGACAGTTTAAAAATATGTAGTCTTNAATAAGGGAGTACCACATTGCATATCGCTACCCTGGGAAAACATAAAAATTCAAAATTCAAATTATGGTTTCTACTGAATGTGTACTGCTTTCACACTATCATAAAGTCAAAAAACGGTAAATAGGACCATTGTAAGTTGGGGACTATCCGTATATGGAAATATAATTGATTTTGTATATTGACCTTGAATCCTATGAACTTGCTAAACTCATTTGTTTTAGTGGCTTTTTTGTGGATTCCTTAGGATTATCTGTGAATAAAGACAGTTACTTCTTCCTTTCCAATGTAACTATCTTTTACTGATATTTCTTGATTCTATTGGTTGCACTAACTAGAACCTCCAGCAATGTGATGACTTAAAATGATATCCTTGCTTCTCTCAAATCTTAGTCTTTCACCATTGTATTGGTCTGCTAGGGCTGTCATAAGGAAGTACCACAGACTAACTGGCTTAAATAACCTTTATTTCCACACATTTCTGGAATATAGAAATCTAAGATCAAAGTATCACTGGGGTTGGCTATTTCTGGGGCCTCTCTCAGCTTGCAGATGTCTGTCTTCTCCCTATGTTTTTACATGGATTTTCCTCTGTCTGCATTTGCCTTAATCTCCTCTTCTTTAAAGACACAGGTTATTTTGGATTAGGATTCACCCTAATGACCTCATTTTAACTTAATTACCTCTTTAAAGGCCCTATTCCCTAAATACAGTTATATTCTGAGGTATTGGGGGTTAGGACTTCAACATACGAGTTTGGGGGGGGCATGACTCAGCCTAACAACCATTAAATATGATGTTAGTTCTAAATCTTGGTAAATGCCCTATATCAGGTTGTTTTAAAATTCCCTTTTATTTCTAGTTTGCTTAACTCTTTTTAAAAGCATCAATAAGTACTGAATTTTCTCAAGGTTTTTCTCCATTAAGATGATTACATGCATTAGGGCACCTGGGTGGCTCAGTTGGTTAAGCAGCTGCCTTTGGCTCAGGTCATGAACCCAGCATCCTGGGATCAAGCCCCATATTGGGCTCCCTGCTCAGTGGGGAGTCTGCCTCTCCCTCTCCTTCCGCATGCTCTTGTGCTCTTGCTTGCTCTCTCACTCTTTCTCTCCCTCCCTTTCAAATAAATAAAATTTTAAAAAAAAAAAAAGATGATTATCTGTGTTTCCTCTTTCTCTCTTTTAATATAGTAAATTACATGGATTGATTCTTCAAATATTAAGGCTACCTTGTATTTCTGGAAATAACTCCATTCACTCATGATATATTATCCTTTCTATATGTTGCTAATTTTTATTTGGGAAAATATTAGAGTATCTTTGTGGTGCATAACACATTAAAGGATGTATTTGTGGGCAGAAGGAAAGATGCTGTACAAATGTTTAGTCATTTACCAGAACATGAAGAATAAACATATTACTTTGAAATAAGTAGGCAAATATTAGGAATAATAGTTCAAGGAGCTAAAAGTGAATGAAAGGAGGACTAGGGTAAAGTCATCCCTACTCATCCTTTTTTTTTTTTTAAAGATTTTATTTATTTACTTGACAGAGATAGAGACAGCCAGCGAGAGAGGGAACAGAAGCAGGGGGAGTGGGAGAGGAAGAAGCAGGCTCATAGCACAGGAGCCTGATGTGGGGCTCGATCCCAGAATGCCAGGACCATGCCCTGAGCCGAAGGCAAACGCTTAACCGCTGTGCCACCCAGGCGCCCCCATCCCTACTCATCCTTACTTGTTTTTCTACCATTTGAGTTTTTAAATTATATGCACATTACTTTGTTAGAAGTAAAACCTAATTTATATTAAGGAAAAAAGGTAAATCCTCCCTATCCAGAGACCAGGCATTTGTTCATTTTTAGTTCATTTCCATTACAGCTCTGATTGAGCTGGGATTTTTTTTTTTTTTTTTTTTNGGTTTTTTTTTTTTTTTTTTTTTTTTTTTTGGTCAGTGCCTAGTGTGCGAACAACTGGAACAGGTTCTCTCTTTCCTCCCAAATAACTAGCTCCTCCCAGCACACTTTATTGATTGTCCTTCATTTTTTTCCATGTTGTGGTAATACTCTCAATTATTTATACCACATTGTTTCCATACCATTTGTCCTTGCCCTGGTGCCATACTGACTTGAGCTATACTGAAACGAATTTACCGTGGCAGAGAAGCACATCCAAACAAAAAAAGAAATAGGATGTGCAAGGCACAGAGATTTATAAAAGCAGATGGCTGGTAATGCATGGTTTGGAGGAATCTGAGAGTAGATATTGATGTGGAAATTGTAGGGGTTCAGAGCAAATGGTTAAGAAAGAATTCTTGAGACTTCTTCGGTGGCTTTATTAAAGCCACAGGACCTGTGGGCAGAAAGAGCGGCACTGCGGTTGTGATCAATGACTGATGACGTATTTTCAAATTGGGAGGAGGTTAGGGACAGCAGAAGCCTCCAAGGCATTTTGGAAACAAGGTCCAGGATCCTGAGCAGGCTCTTGTTAGGGAAAGGTCACTTATTACTGTTTAGTAAAAATTCAGTCATGAGACCCTTCAGAAGTGTATCAGTGGGCCATATGCTTAGGGGATGATTGCCAACATAGATCTTGGGGGCTAGAGATAAAGGAAATTTCCAAAGGAATTTTTGTATGTTAAAGAAGACTCACAGGATCCTGGGGGGGAGTGGGGGAAGATCCTCAGGCTAAGACAGCCTCTTGCCCTTAGCAAAATATTAACATAGAAAAAGCTGAGTTTCTAGAGGACTGTCACCACACTGCCTGTTTCAAGGACTTGTCAATCGCCTGTAAGTAGTAAGGAAATTTAATTTTTCTTTTGCCTTGTCTTCCATATCAGATATGGATAGTAAATGTTGAAACTGCAACAGTAAGTGGCATTACTTAAAACAAAGCCTTGACAGGCAATCTTTAGGGAGCAATCACTAGCATCATAAGCGGAGACCACGCGTGAAGCAGAGACAGCATACAAAGGAATGCCCCTGGACTCTGGCTTCAACTTCAGCGCCAGCACAGGTTCAGGGAGAAATTGGCGGCGGCCCAGGGGGCGGGGCAAACGTCACTTCCCCTGGCCTCCGCCGCAGCCTCCGCCGCGTCCTCCGCGCTATGACGGCCCACCCGGAGCCTCACCCGAGGCGTCCTGGAATCGGCGTAGCAGTAGCAGTGACTAGCAGCCGGCATCCCCGTTGTGTCCTCCTGGGCAAGAGGAAAGGGCTGCTTGGAGGCGGCACTTTTCAACTTCCTGGGGGCCATTTGGAGTTCGGGTGAGCCGCCACAGGGGTCACTCAGGGAAAGCCCAATGTGCAGGGGAAGGGTGAGCTAGCTCCTTGCGTGCGTCCGTGCGTCTCTGCGTGCGCGCTGCCGCTGCGTCCCCTCGCGCGCTCGCCCGCTCGCTCCCTCGGGCGGATGCACCCCGCCCACCCCAGGTGCACGCTGGGAGAGGGCACGGAGCTGGGGAAGGAGGTTAAGAGCTGGCCAGCGCAGTCCTCTTCCCCCGGCGTCCGCTTGGTCACAGCTGCGGGCTGGTGTGCGGGATGTGTTTTTCTAGTGCTTGCACGTAAGGGACGGAAAGTGGGTCTTTCTAAACTGAGCAGTCCAGTTTTGGCAGTGAGGACGTTTGCACGGTTGGGCTGTGCTTTAAACTTCCTCGCATGAGAATCTGTTTCCTGCCCGAGCAGGTTTAGTTGCGCCCTGACCAAGCGGACTGGCTAGTCGAACTCTCTGGGCCTCAGTGTCTTCGTCTGTACAGTGGGGAAGTTGGAACAAAGCACTCTTTAATGTCCCTGTCTGCTTCCGCATTCTGTGGTTTGATGATGGATCAGACCAACAAAGGAAGTTGGACAGTTAAGGATCAGGTCTATCCGAGGGTGCTGAAAGCCAGGGATGGTGCTGAAAGGTGGGTTCTGAAGTGAGAATGGAGTTAAAGTCAACAGCGGATAAACAGCATCTAAAGCGTTCAGAGCCAGCACTTGTTTTCCCGTTAGTGTAAAAGTTCCAAACATACATAAAAGTAAGAGTAAATAGTTGGTGAATCCTCATATGTTATCGGCTCTTTCTTGTTTATTGCTCCCTCTCAACAGACACACACATCCCTTGTGTTCTAGACTCTTCCAAAGGAAAACTCAGACATTTATTATACCACCCCTAAATAGTTCAGTATGTATCTGTAATAGGCTTTTAAAGAAACTTAAACACATTTTCCCACCTTAACAAAATACCGTTTTCACACCTTAAGATAATTCTTTAATAACCTGTGATAGTCTGTACGTTTTCCCCAACTGTCTTGAAAATGTGGTGTTTTTTTATTGTTTTGTATCAATTGAGATCAAAGGAAGAGTACATGTTACATGTACTTTGGGACTGATAAATTTCTTAAGTCTCCATATCCAACAATAACCCTCCCCTTTCCCTTTCTTTCCAAGCTACGTTGAAGAATGTGGGCCATTTGGAGAATTTCATACATTCTGACTATATTCTTCTAATCCACTTATTTGTTATAAAGTGCTAGTTAGAGGCTTGATTCTAGTTTCCTTTGTAATCAGACTTTGTCTTTTATGAAACATGGAATTCTTATGATCTTTTAGCACATGGAATTTTTTAAATGGTCTTCAGGATTTTAGAGAGCATCAATAAGTTTATCATTTTTAGATAATTAACATAAGCCATCAGTTAATAACTAATAAAATTTCAGACACACTATATTGTACTTTGTCAGATGTTGGTAGGCATTAGGTCACCAACTAAAGCACTAGTTAGAATGCGTAATTACTGGAGCAATGGCTAAAGATAGCTTAATAGTAACACAATAAAGCATTGGAATCTTTACACAGATATCCAATGATAATAGCCAAAATTGAACTTTAATGAGCTTTTTACTAAGTGCTAGATATTATGCTAAGCTCTTCATAGGTATGCTTTCACTTATCTTTATATGACTGGTACACTGACTGGGCTAACTTTGATGGGAAACAAATAGGAAATGGCTTTATTTTCTTCTTCTATTGTCTTTATTTTTTTTTTTAAGATTTTATTTATTTGACAGATATAGAGACAGAGCCAGCGAGAGAGGGAACACAAGCAGGGGGAGTGGGAGAGGAAGAAGCAGGCTCACAGCAGAGGAGCCTGATGTGGGACTCGATCCCATAACACCAGGATCACGCCCTGAGCCGAAGGCAGAGGCCCAACCGCTGTGCCACCCAGGCGCCCCTCTATTGTCTTTAAACATGATTTGTCTTTCCCTTCTCTGCTGCTCCATGACATTTCCTGCAAATCCTATTCTTTTCCTGTCACTTGATTATAAAAATAAATCACATTATGATCCACTTCCAAGCATTTCCCCTGTAGTGGGGAAAGGAGACAGGAGGTGGACCTCCTCCTCTTCTCACTGTTTCTGGTTTCCTTCCTACTCCAGGATGTTGGGGAGGGACAGAGGGAAGGGGCCAGACTTTTTACATGACTAGTGCTGCTGTGATCCACCCATGGGTACCCTCTGGATGGAGCATTCACAGGTGTTCTCTTTTTCTCAGTGTATATTTGTTGGTTGTTTGGAAGTCCTATAAGGATATCTATATTGTACAGTTCTCTGACATAGGTGACCCGTTTAGCTCTTGCTTAGCTCACTATCTTGCATTTTCTTTCTGCTGCAGTACCCAGTAGTCTCTTGTAGCATCTATTGGGCCCAGAGGAGATTCACAACAGAAAATAATGCCTTCACTTTCACCCTTTTTCCTTGCTCATTCATCGTGGGCTTCTCTAGCCAGTCTCCTGCTTTCCAGATTCTCAAGGTGAGAATAAGCCTCAGCCTCTCTATTCACATGCAACCCCAAACCCCAAGGGACACGTTTTAGACTTACCCAAGAGCTCTTACCTTTCTACCACCTCACTCTGATGCACAGCCTGTGAGTTTCCACAGCTCCATATGTCTTTAACAGGGGAGTAACCCACCAGTATCTCCTTGGAAGTCACACCCAATTTCTGTGACCAGTTTCCTTGGAGCACCTCTCACATGGCTTTGGGGCAGAGTTGTCCCCTCATCAGGAGGAAGGGAAACATTGCTACTATGCTTGAAAATCCTTAACTTTCCTCCCTCCCAAAAATCTCCTATCTTTCTTATTATGTAGACTGGGTGGGGTGAAGATCAAAAGACTACTCCAGGCTTTGGAAACCTTTGGGTACAGATGGCATCTGTTTGCTCTTTTGCCATAATTTCTTTAGAAATTAGAGGTGCTTTGTGCCTATTGTCCTCAATTTTGAGGCTTAATAAAAAATTCTGCAACTGCAGGAAAAGATATCGTCTGCTTCTTGACACACTTACAACAACGCAGTGAGAAGAGTGGCATTATCTCTTTATTTGTCCAAGGTAGAAAGTAATGGACTTTGAAATCAACCCTAGGTCTAGCTGCCTCCAAAGCCTGTGCTCTTTTTTTCCTTTTTTAAAGATTTTATTTATTTGTCAGAGGGAGACAGAGACAGAGAGAGAGCACAAGCAGGGGAGCTGCAGGCAGAGGGGGAAGCAGGCTCCTCACCGAGCAAGGAGCCCAATGATGTGGGACTGGATCCCAGGTTCATGGGATCATGACCCAAGCCCAAGACAGATGCTTAACCGACTGAGCCATCCAGGCATCCCAGCCTGTGGTCTTAACTGGTATACTAAACTGCATCCTGATTGCCTACGGCTTCCAGCCATGTGAACTAGTACTGAATTGGCTAAATGTTCTTTTTTTTTTTCCCTCAATATGAAGTCCTTTTGGTCTTCAGATAACTTTGGATATCTTATACTTCAGATGAAGAGAATGTCAAAAGCAAGGTTGTTGATTGACTCTTTTAAAGGATGAGCCAATTACAGTTCTTTCTGCTTTACGCTAGAAATTCCTAGCTAAGAATTTCATGGCAAAAACATAAATTACATAAACAGAACTGAATTCAGTGGTGTGCTTCTGTTTTCCAGTGAAACATGGGAAGAATGTGCCCAAAGGGAAACCTGGGAAGAAACAGCTCTTCACCTGAAAAATGTTCGCTTTGCCTCAGTTACAAATTCCTTTGTTGAGAAAGAAAATTACCATTATGTGACCATACTAATGAAAGGAGAGGTGGATATGACTCATAACCCAGAACCAAAGAACACAGAGCCTGAAAAAAATGAAGGTAGGAGAATTATATATAACCATGCATCTTCTTAGAGAGCCCTATCATCGGAGTGTTGCAATATGTGGCCTTGGGAAGGGAATTAGTGTCTCTTCATACAGAAATGTAAATATACTTAAATCCTGGAGACGTAAGGACACGGCAGGAAAGAGAACTGGCTCCGGAGCCATTACGACTTAACTTGCGTCCTGGTTTTTCCACTTAGAGGTTTGTAACCTTGGGCAAGTTATTAAAGTCTCTGGGCCTCTTTTCTCCTCTGTGATAAGAGTAACCACCTCAGATGGGTTGTTGTAAGGATAAAATGAGTTAATACACATGAAGAACCAAGTGAACACGCTAAGTATTTAGTAAATCTTAGTTTCATTGTTAATGTTTGATTTTGCTTCAAACTGATTTTAAGCAAAACATTTACGGTGCCATTCTCAGTGTTCTCATGTGTAGAAAGGTATAAATGTCCTTGTATAGAGAGGGACTAACCAGATAAAACAGTTACCCTCTGTGTTGAGTCAAGTGCTCTGCAAGCTGTAAACAACTGATATTATTTACTGTGTGCTAAGCATTGTCTTAAGGGCTTTGCATGTATCACCTTTCTTCAAATTTCATAAAACTCTATGACAAAGAGTAAAATATCAAACTTATCAAATATATTATTTGCCGTATGAAACCTGATCCAAGTGGCCTCGTGTCCTGAACCTCCCCTGTAAACATGTTATTTATTCTCTAATATGGAAGAATCTTTTCATTCATTAAATAGTTCCTGAGTACTGTGTGCCCGTTACTGTTCTAGAAACTAAAGAAGCAGTGTGGGCAGAACACAGTCTCTGCCCTCTCAGACTTGACATTTTATTGGGGGGCAAGGGGAAGGCAAAAAATCGGCAGGTATTTTAAAATCATGGAAGGATAGTGGCACATGGGTGCTGCATCAGATAGGGTGGTCAGGGAGGGCTCTGAGGAGGGCGCATATATGCAGTGGCCTGGAGGAAGTGCTATTTCCAGAATGAATAAATCATCACTGAAGTAGTTTGCAGATTGAATTGATTGAATGAATAGAAGGGCATGTTCCACCCAAAGGCCTGTTGAATCATATACGTTTTTTCCCCCCTAAAACAGATAACTATTGAAATCATGTAAAGCGAGCTAGCGAAGTCTGAGTTGTTTTTACTCACTACCCTCTGACACCAACTGTGTGGCTTTTCTCCTCACACCAAATAATTCTCCAGACATCAGCTGGGTGTCTTACCATTCAATTGAATTCTTACAATGTCTGGAATTAGTATCAGATCCCAAAAGTTAAGGAGCTCAGTCCCTCAAGACTCCCCCACTTCAAATGCCAGTCACAAGTCCTAGCCTCCTGGATTTCTGACTGCCTGGCTATAAATCGGGCTTCCCACAATCTCCTCATCAGGTTCAGTAATTTGCTAGAATGGCCTTCAGAACGCAGGAAAACACTTGCCTTACATTACCAGTTTATGATAAAGGAAAGGACTCAGGAACAACCAAGTGGAAGAGAGGCTCTGGGCCATGTAGGTGGGGGGAGGGAGGCGGAGCATCCATACTCTCAAGGACATTGACACCCTCCTGGCGACTTGATGTGTTCACCACCTGGGAAGCTCTCTGAATTCCCTTGTGTAGGGTTTTCATGGAGGCTCCTATGTAATGGGACTACTGCATATTATTATTGCTACAACTGATGAAATCATTGTCTGCTGGTGATTAACTCAATCTCCAGCTCCTCTCCTCTCACCTCAGGTGGGATGTGGGTGGTGGGAAGTCTTTCTGGTCACCAGCCCCCATCCTGAAGCTATCTAGGGACCTCCAGTGACCCATCAGCTTATTAGCATAAACTCAGGTATGGTTGAAAGGGGTTCATTATGGATAACAAAGTTGTTCCTCTCATCCCTATCACTTAGGAAATTACAAAGGTTTCAGGAACTCGGTGCCAGGAAACAGGGAGGAAGTCCAGATATATATTTCTTATATCACAGTAACACACACAGAAACACCCAGAAAGTATCCAGAGGCCTTCAGTTGGCCTAGGGTACGACTAAAATCTTTCATGCCTTAAGAAGGGAAAGCAGGAGAGGTAGGTGAGAAATATACCAGGTTCCTGGGGAGAGCTTTCTACAAGTTCTGCTCTCTCTCACATCCTAATATCCTGGATAAACTGAGGACTAGGAGAGAGGAGAGTCCAGGAAAATAACAGTGGGAACAAAACTCAGTAGTCTTAATATCCTGAAGCTGTGGGGAGGGACACTTGATTACTCAGCTTTTCAACATTAGATTGAAGTGTAAATGTGCATATTTCCACTTGAACACTTTTTGTAGGACTCAGTTTACTTTTTTTTCTTTACAAAGCAAAATACATTTCATATAGCTGAATTTTTAAAAATTAGTTTGAGGCTTCATTTATTCAGGTAATAAGCACAGATTATTGTCATCTAAAAGCAGAACCCTAAACTTGGAAGAAATGACCATTTCCTTATTTTTATCTCTGCTACAGGCAAAAAAAAAAAAAACCTGAGACAAGATGAGACAAAATGATGAAACAGTTTGGTTTTGCATACTCAGTGTCCTTCCTAAGAAGCAGACATAGAAAACACTCATTTGTAGAGAAGGGCTCAGGAGGAAACATGGGGGCGACTGACTGTCCCACCAGCTCTGACCAGTCACCAGCCAGCTGCCTGTGTCTCTCCGGCCCCCTGCCCGCCCTGATCTCTGCAGGGATTTGCAGGGATTTGTGCAGCCCTGCCCCCTGGTGCAGAGTGCTGGTCAGGCCCGATTTCTAGTTATCTTCCCCTGACATTTAGAAGGCATCTCAGGTTCAGTTCCAGCGTTCAGCTTCAAATCACACTTAATGTTTCTCCTTTACTGAACTGTGAGGACATAAAGAGCAGAATCTGGGCTCATTCACCTTTGCTTGGCTCCTGTTCAGAGTTCGTTGTTCAGATTTTGTTGAAGGAAGAAGGGAAGGAGGGAATGAGGTTCTCAAATACAGTACCTAGACTGGCCTACTTTTTTTTTTTTTAAAAGATTTTATTTATTTATTGACAGAGATAGAGACAGCCAGCAAGAGAGGGAACACAAGCAGGGGGAGTGGNTTCACCTTTGCTTGGCTCCTGTTCAGAGTTCGTTGTTCAGATTTTGTTGAAGGAAGAAGGGAAGGAGGGAATGAGGTTCTCAAATACAGTACCTAGACTGGCCTACTTTTGAACAACTTCTAAGAGGCTAGTCTACTTTATGAAGTTCTTCATTAGGGTTTTGTTACTATACTATTGTATGTATTGTTTTTCTCCTCCTAGAATATGGTGGTTTTGAGTCCTTTTTTTACATGCTTTGTGATTTTTTTTATTCATTTATATAACTGTTGTTCGTCTCCCTTCATTTGGTTGACCCTCTCACATGCTAGTAATCTGAAATCAAATCAAACAGTGTAATTTTATAAGGCCCAAGGTTACTAGCACCAAGTCAGATTTGACCAGATTCCACTCTAGCCCTTAGTAACAATTGTTACTATACTATTGTATGTATTGTTTTTCTCCTCCTAGAATATGGTGGTTTTGAGTCCTTTTTTTACATGCTTTGTGATTTTTTTTATTCATTTATATAACTGTTGTTCGTCTCCCTTCATTTGGTTGACCCTCTCACATGCTAGTAATCTGAAATCAAATCAAACTGTGATTTTATAAGGCCCAAGGTTACTAGCACCAAGTCAGATTTGACCAGATTCCACTCTAGCCCTTAGTAACAATACAGCGGGAATTATTCTCACTTTTCTCCCCCATCGAGAGCCCGTGCTGATAACCGGCTGCAGCACAACCAAGGTGTGGTAGACCAGTGGTGGTGGTTTTATTTGTCATATAAACATGCAGTGTCTCTCCCATGTTCATCAGATCCTGGACCTGGATCGCCCACTTTAGGTTACTAGTTAGAGCATCTTTTCTCCAGCCATCCAATTATAATCAGGAGGCTCAGCCAGATGCTTCTTGTTCTGGAAGACAGGATAAACTTTACAGACAGCTCTCTTGAGCCTCTGTTAATTCAGCATCTTGCAGCACATTGTTGGGTGACACCTCTCTCTCTCCCTCTCTCTCTCCCTCTCCCCCTCTCACTTTCCTTCCTTCCTTCCCTCTTTCTTTTAGTCTGTGGTCACAGCTACTCATCACTCCTTCCTGAACTTGTCCTAACTTCTTGGGTTCTCTGTCCAGCCCTTGGGTTCTCTGTCTCTGCCCTGCCTTCTCAGAGTGGAAGTACATACCTGTATGTAGGCAGAGAAATACTTAGTGGAAGTAACTGCACTTAAACAGAAGTATATGCATGTGATCATGAGCAAAAGTAGCTTGAACATGGAGTGTACATCTTAATACTATAATATTTATATATTCACCTATCAGGAGCATCTGGGCTTCATGTTATTTACATCTGAAGATTTAATTTATTTATGTATTTGAGAGAGAGAGAGAGCACTTGTGTGCGAGCAGGCAGAGCAGCAGAGTGGGAGGGAGAAGGAGGGGGAAGAATCTCGAGGAGACTCCACGTTGAGCTTACGGAGCCCATTCTGGGGGTTTGATCTCACAACCCTGAGATCACCACCCTGAGATCAACCAAGAGTTGGTTGCTCAGCCCAGCCACCCAGGCGCCCCTCGTGTTATTTACATTTAAATCATCAGAGAAGGGACACATGGGTGATGAAGTCAGCTGAGCCACCGACTCTTGGTTTCGGCTCAGGTCGTGATCTCCGGGTCGTGAGATGGAGCTCCCCCTCGGGCTCTCCACTCTTCGTTGGGAGTCTGCTTCAGACTCTCTCTCCTCTCTCTCTGCCCCTCCCGCTCGTGCTCTCTCTCTCAAATAAAAAAATAATAATAAAAAATCAATCATCAAAGAAAATACTGTTGCCTAGAATGTTTTTCTAGAATTTCATGTATTTCACAACTAATACACACTGTTAAATCTTTCCTCTTTCAACAGATTTTTTTTTTAAATCGGTCCCATCCATACTGTCTATCTAAAGTATACCACAGCACAAAGAATATCTTTTATTCTCTGCACAGCTTAGCTTCCATTACCTTTTAAAAAGATGGAGGATAGCTTAGCAATGTTGTAATTTACCTTATTTTATAGGTGAGGGAACTGGTTTATTTTAATGTAGTGTCGTAACCTGTCGTATATAAAGTTCTGTGCATTTTGTTTAGCCAAACATTTAAGCAAAAATTGAATGGTCCTAAATCTGGATTTTACCATAATGGGGGCCCTTATAAACTTGGCTTCATGTTGAAATAACAACATGTTTTAAGTGATCACCATTCTGTTAAGATCATTCTGAACACAAATTACGTTGGTACAGCAGAGCTAATGAATAGCATCACTATTGGTAGCATGTCATTTTTAAATTTAATAAATTTTTTCTAAGGATAGGTTAACTTGCCAAAATAAATATTCTTTGTTTCCTTCCAGCTAAATAAATTGATTTGGTATCTTTCTTTTCTAGGCTGGGAGTGGGTTCCCTGGGAAGAATTTCCTCCACTGGACCAACTTTTCTGGGCACTGCGTTGTTTAAAGGAACAAGGCTACAATCCATTTAAAGAAGATTTTGATCATCTGGCAGGATACAAAGGATATCATCCATGGGGGAAGAAGAAAATAACCTGATTTATTTTAAGAAGACAAAATAAGGCCCTGTTAGAGAATGAAAAATATCTACATTTCAGGACAATTCCATTTTATCTAAAAAGTTCCCTATGATTGTCGGTTTATTTGCTGTCTCTTAATATACCCACCACCCTCTCAGCCAGTACTTGGGAAAAATTTTCTGGCATTATGTCATGAATTGCACTGCAGACTCACTGTGATAAATGGTGATATTGTGGTAATTCTGCTTTCTGTATTTTTCGGTGATATTTACTGTGTAGTTTGTCATTACCAGCTTGCATGGAGTGGAGGGCAATAGAATTTGCCTTAGTGTTTCCATTCAAATAGAGATCCTAGTTCAGATACTAACACAGTATGCCTGTTGCAGAATTTATCCTGTTTGTTGATTTTCCTCTCTGTTTTATTTAAAACAATTGTTTTGGTACTGTATTGTGACAGTCCTTGCGACTGGAGCAACAAGACAGGTCATTAGGGTATATTTCCCAGGGTTCTGATTCAGAACCTACCTTAAGAGAAGTGAGACAAACCGCCCGAGATATTGTCCTGTCATTAACAGGCCATGTAATTTTGGATTTCTCACATAATCTCTGTGAGATGCAGCTTCCTTATATGTAAAAACAGAATAGACTAGGGCGATGGTTCTCAAGGTGTGGTCTGGGGAGGTCTGTGAGACTCTTTCAGGGGCACTCAGGGTCAAAGCTGTTTGCATAATACTAGAACATTATTTGCCTTTTCCACTGTCATTCTTTAGTGAGTGTACAGAGGAGCTGTCCAGAGGCTAAGTGACATATGATATTGTGACAGCCTGAATGCAAGAAGAAGCCAGGCAAGCCTTATAGGATGAAACTCTTCCATAAGTTTATCTCAAATATAGTTGATTGGGAATTCATTGATTCTTTTTTTGAAATGTAAATTCAATTAACATATAACGTATTATTGGTTTCAGAGGTAGAGGTCCGTGATTCATCAGTCTTGTATAATATCCAGTGCTCATTACATCACATGCCCTCCTTAACGTCCATCACCCAGTTTCCCCATCCCTCCACCGCCCTCCCCTCCATCAACCCTTAGTTTGTTTCCTATGATTAAGAGTCTCTTATGGTTTGACTCCCTCTCTGATTTTATCTTGTTTTATTTTTTTTCCTCTCTTCTTCTATGAGCCTTTGTTTTGTCTCTTCAATTCCACATACTAGTGCGATCATATAATTATCTTTCTCTGACTTATTTTGCTTAGCGTAATACCCTCTAGTTCCATCCACGTCATTGCAAATGGCAAGATTTCATTGTTTTTGATTGCTGAGTGGTATTCCACTGGATATCTATACTACATCTTCTTTATCCATTCATCTGTCAATGGACACCTGGGCTCTCTCTGCAGTTTGGCTCTCGTGGGGAATTCAATGATTCTTTAGGCTGGTACTTACCTCCAAGCAGGTGTGTTATAGCTTCAGAGATTTACCACTAAACCCATAGAGTTTTTCCACATCAGCTACCTTAAATTTTTATTTATTTATTTATTTTTATGTNTTATTTTTTTTGATGTAAAGTTCGATGATTCATTAGTTGCGTGTAACACCCAGTGCACCATGCAATACGTGCCCTCCTTACTGCCCATCACCAGTCTATCCCATTCCCCCACCCCCCTCCCCTCCGAAGCCCTCAGTTTCTTTCTCAGAGTCCATAGTCTCTCATGCTTCACTCCCCCTTCTGATTACCCCCTTTCTTTTTCCCTTTCTTCCCCTACTGATCTTCCTAGTTCTTATGTTCCGTAGATGAGAGAAACCATATGATAATTGTCTTTCTCTGCTTGACTTACTTCACTTAGCATTATCTCCTCCAGTGCCGTCCATGTTGCAGCAAATGTTGAGAAATCGTTCTTTTTGATAGCTGAGTAATATTCCATTGTATATATGGACCACATCTTCTTAATCCAGTCATCTGTTGAAGGGCATCTCGGCTCCTTCCGCAATTTAGCTATTGTGGACAGAGCTGCTATGAACATTGGGGTGTATATGGTCCTTCTCTTCACTACGTCTGTATCTTTGGGGTAAATACCCAGTAGGGCAATGGCTGGGTCATAGGCAGCTACCTTAAATTTTTAATAGACTCATTAGGAGCTTGTGAGGTTGGTTGTTTGTTTTAAATTCACCCAATCAGACATGAAGGTTTATTCAATGGAAATTAAAAACTAACCTGGGCTCTTATTTATATGAAAAGGGGAAAGGATAAGTTTCATATTAGAAGGGGATTGCATTTACCCCAGCACCTAACATGCTCAGTTGGCATCCCATAATCACTCAGTAAATATTTCTCTAAATAAGCAGATGAATGGAGGAGGATTTAGAACTCTTATGTAAGCAGTTGCTTCTTAGATGGTTTGAGAATTGCCTTTAATGGAAAAAAACTAATGCTGACTACTAGCAATATTCTCTTAAGATTAAATGTCGGCTAGAGTTCCTGAGATACACCTCACCCTGCCAGGACACTGGGGAACCTGAAATATCTCTTCATCTGTTTGCTAGATCAAGCCCTGAGTTGTCCTGTATCCCCAGTAAGCAAGTGCAGTGTCCTCGAAAAAGTATTCCCAGTAGAGCATGATGTGAATTCAGCCTCTCTTAGCTCCACTTGGAAGAGACAGTTCCTTGATAGCTTGACTGCTAGCTTTCCAAATAAGGCAAATGCTTTCAGAGGAAATATTCTCTTTGGGGCAGCAAGGATCATATTAACGGGGAACTATGGAGAAGGAAAGCTTAGGCAGTCATCTGTATGGGAGAACACAAAGTCTTCCAACATAAAATCAATCACATATCAATGCTGCCTTTTAAAAAAATAATAGGTTATTTACACTTAATCCCAAATTCCCATTCTAGATTTCCTCCCATTTTTGTTTAAAATGTTTAAGTATTTGGCTTTTTGCATAATAATATTGCTCAATGTTCAGCATAAATATGATTTAACACCTATCACAGTACTTGGCACAACCTCCAGTTGGCTAACTAACTAATTGAGGTAAAATACACATGACAAAATTTACCCTCTGACCTATTTTTGATAGTATACCTAGAGTGACTTTTCAAAAACTTGAATCTGATGGTCATTTGCCTTGTTTCCAATTGAGGCTGTTACGAACAAAGCTGCTGTGAGCACTTGTACATGCTTTCTTTGGCGTTCACATGTGTATTTATTTCTGTTGGATGTAAACCGATGAATGGGTCACAGAGAACATAACATATCTTTGCTAAAGAAATCTTAATGTGCTTAATTTATAAGGTGCCTTTTCAGACCTTGTTGGGGGTATTATATAACATATGAGATATATATATATATATCCTGTTTCTAGAATATTTTAAGAAATCCAAATTCTGAAATACATTTAGACCCCAGGGTTTGGGATGAGGGTTTGTAAAACTGTATATATAAATTCAAAGTGAGCATGGACATCACAGTTTGATTTCTTTCAGGTACATGTGAAATTCCCTTTTCTTTTTTAATCAATCCCCTGCCCTATCAACCCTCATAAGGAATCTATATCCCTTCGTCCTATTTTGCCGTTTGGGTTTATTTGTTATCATGTTCTTTGTGTTGCCTTGTGAGTGAAACCACATGCTTCCCTGAGGGCAGAGGTGTTGAGACCCTTGGATTACGAATGCAGTGCCCGAGAAGGGCACCGAGAAAGGCTTTAAGGCCTGATGCTCAAACTTGGTTGGAAGGATTATCACAGATTTCCAGTCAGTAGGCAAGGAGCAGATTCCCCGATCTGCCTTCTAACAGCCACCCTGTGACTCTGAAACGCTTGGATATGGCCACATTTTTGAGAAATACCCACTTTCCAGTTTGCAGTGTAACCAATATGGCCATTGTGCTTTGCACAAACTTAACATCCTTAATATGGGAAAGGCAGCTGTAGGATACTAATTTTAAACCTTGGACACTTTGGAATGGAATCCTATTGTAATAAATCTGACCAAATATCACCATTACTATTTACACTTAATCAAAACGAAACCCTATTGTTACACTGTAGAGACTGTTACAGGATGTTCTTTGTGTGCAGGTTAGAAGAAAACTGAGCAGCGGGAATTTTGAAAAAGCCCATTCTTACAGCACTAAGCAGTGTTTCTGGAAGATGTTTTCATACCAAACCTGTAGCAAACTGTTTTCAGTGGCAGAGAAATGAGTGATGTTGGGTGCAGGGGACTATGCCACCCCTAAACATGCCATTTTGGCATACTGATTAATTTTCATTAAAGTTACTTAAGAAACAGCCAGTGCAAGGACATTCTACCCTCCGTTGTCTGCCTGAAAACAGGAAATAAATCTTCCATGTGAAAGGTACCAGGAGTTAGAGAGACATGCTTATCACCAAAGATAGGAAATTTAGCAACAAGAAGACTGTATAAATATTGTTACTTCTTCACTAATTTATTACACCAACCCAAGCCCCTTTGTCTTGTCAGTTCTTCACAGATTTATTGTTTGTCTAAAAGGTATAAAAGATGACTGTATTGGGCACTTCTTTGATTTTCATATGTTTATGGGCTCCCATATATACAAATTTAAATTTATTTTTCTCCAATTAATCTATGTCGATTTAGTTATTAGACCAGCCAAAGAACCTAGAGGAAGGGAAAATTTTTCTGCCCCCCTATGGGGCATGCTCATTTTAATAAAGGTACAATGTATTTGAGTCTCAGACTTACACCGGGATCAAACAGTTAACTTTTCAGAGTGGGAAAAGCAGCAATCCAAAAAGCATGGCATTTCTTATTTTTGTTTAAACATATATACAAGCTTTTGGGGCACCTGGCTGGCGCACTTGGTTGAGCAACCGACTCCTGGGTCGTGATCTCAGGGTCCTGAGATTGAGCCCTACGTTGAGCTGTGCACATTGGGCTCTGTGCTCAGCATAGAGTCTGCTTGAGACTCTGTCCCTCTCCCTCTGCCCTACCTCCTGCTCTCTCTCAAATAATCTTTAAAAAAAATAAGCATAAATAATAAAAATTTAGGCAAACTTCGGTTTGTACTTGATGAGACCCAAGTGTTTGAATATAACATTTTTGGTCATATCTTTAATTGATCATAATATCTTTAAATTAACACCCATATATGTATTTATTGATTTTTGAAGACCATTCTGGTCCGTGCTACAACTCTTGGGAGGTTTTTTTTACCTTCCTTTGAGAGGTCAGGGTGTTGCAATAAGTGTTGAATTTTGAACTGTGTCCTTATGTTTTATTGTACTTGCCACTATTTGTATTTGTCTTACTGATTTGTTTATGGGCGTATTATCTGTCCCCTCCCCTGCCCCTCAGCCTCTACAAGTCCAGGAAGGCAGGCTCTCACTGTTTTATGCATTGTTGTACCCTTAGCAGTTGGAAGATCCTCGAACACAGGGAAAGATGGGATGAAGGGGAGGAGAAGTTAGCCATGGGGGCTCTGGACTGCATTGCGAATAATAAATATTCCTTCACACTGACCCCACACCAGTCTAGGAGGCTTTTTCAACACAGCCAGAAGCACCAGTCAATGGGAGATGAGCATAGTTGAAATGATATGATCGCTAGTGCTAAAACTCTTTGACTTTATATATCAGAAGGTAAAGTGCCTAAGACATTTAAAATGGAGGTTTCAGCAAAAGATTTAGAAGACGGTGCCGTATTTAAGGAATAGAAGTACCCATTTTGTAGCATCAGATTTCATTTAAACGGGCATAAAATCAGTTGTTACAAAGAAAATAATTTCCCCAAACATTGTAATTAGGGAGATCTAACCTGGCCAAAGATTTGGTCTCATAAAAACTGCTGAAAAAGCTGTTAAAATGATGAAACAACAAAATAGTTGTTAATTGAAAATATTAACCAAATGCAGTAAAATGGTCTTAAGTGTATATATTGGCTATACAAGGGGCCTTAGAAAAGACCTCATATATGCCAAATTGAATCTAAAATAAAAAAGCAAAAATCTTACTAGGATAAACATTCATTAAATATTTAGTTAATTAAGTTTATACAGGCCCTTGGGTGATGTAATGGGCTAAATTGTGTCCCCATACGATATTGTGATTTTGGTCATCTAAATTTCTCACATATATGTTTGGTTTTTGTCCAGAGTTCCTGGCTTACAGCATCTAAAACCCTTGTAATTTCCTAAGTGCGAAGAGTAATAGTCTTTTGTTATGTTAATATGGAGGCTGGTTGCCAATGGAGCCAAGTGACTACTGTGCTTAGAGGGTTGGAACTTGAATCCTCCTCTGGAGAGGGGAGGGGCCAACAATTTAATCAATCTAGTCTAGGTAATGAAGCCTCCATAAAAACCCAGAAGGACAGTGTTCAGAGTTCTGGGTTGGTGAACACATGATTTGGGGAGAGTGGCATGCTTGGGGAGGGCATGGAAGCTCAGCCCTTTCCCTATGATTGCCCAGTGCATCTCTGCCATCTGGATGTTCCTGAGTTGTATCCTTTTATAACAAATCAGGAATCTAGTGAGTAAATGGATTTCCTGAGTTCTGTGAGCCATTTTAGCACATTAATCAAACCTAACTAAGGAAGGGCTCTGGGGAACTTCTGATATATAGCCTGTCAGTCAGAAATACAGGTTAGCGACAACCTGGGCTTGCTGATTGGCATCGTCTTGGCACATGGAGTGAGGAACCGAATTCTATAGCCAGGTAGTGTCAGAATTGAATTGAATTGTAGGACATCTTGCCGTTGTCCAGATAATTGCTTGTTGTTGGGGGGAACCACCCCTCCCCCAAACACACATTGGCATTGGTGTGGAAACCCTAAACCCCAATACCTCAGAATGTGACTGTATTTGGAGATAAGGCCTGTAAAGGGATGACGAAGTTAAAACGAAGCCATTAGTGTGAACCCTAATCCAGTCTGTCTACTGTCTTTATGAGAAGAGGAAATTTGGACACACAGAGACACCAGGGCTGGGGGTGGGGGGGCAGAGAAAATGTCATGTGAGAACACAGCAAGAAGGCAAGCCAAGAGACTAGCCAAACTTCGCTCTTGGACTTCTAACCCCCACAACTGTGTGAAAATAAATTCCTGTTTAAGCCAGGAGTCTGTTACTTTGTTATAGCATACCTAACAAACTAAACTGAACAGGTGGCCGAAGTATGGTGGCTTAAGGAACTGTATCAGAATCCACAAATGTTTGCTATTGTGGGTTCCCACACACTTTCCATGCCTGCCATCCTTGAATTGGAGCTTCAGCAGCAGCAAACCCATCTTGTAGAAAAGAGTCCAAACTTTTCCATTCCTTGGCATTTTAAAACAGTGTAAAGTTAACTTCTGATGCAGAAAACAAAAGAATGTTAACATGAAAATTTTCAAACATACCAGAAGCAGAAAACAGTACATGAACTTCCATATATCCTACACTCAGATTCAGTAGCTACCAAGACTGTGCCTCATTTGCTTTAGCTCTCTCCTTTCCACCGCCTTTTCCTTGGCACTGTGTGTATGTATATATATACTTTTTAATTAGGCAACCAGTATTTTACTATACCACAAAAGACACTATGTTATGACTGTAATTCATGTATATTGGAATGCCCTTGAATTCACAATACAAAGTAAAGAGATTGAACTGAGATAATTTATACTTTGTTAGAATTCCAAACTAGGCTACTCATTTCATTCCTTGTATTATTCAAGATACCAATCTAAAACGTAATTTTGTTCCCAGGAAACTGCTGAAGTTGGAAGACAAATGTTTTTCTATAGAGGTCATTTCATTTAAATGGAAAAAAAAAAAAAGGAAAAAAAAAGAAAGGAAAAAAGTTGAAAAAATTGAATTCTCAGTTCATAGCAAGGATGTAGATTACTAAAAACTATATAGCATCTCAGGAAACACACATTCTTATTTTTTAAAATGTACACAGGTGGATCTTTAAAAAAGACCAAGAACCTATCCAAAAATGTTAATTGATATGATCTATTGGTAGAAGGCTAGTTTTATTTCCTCCTTTGTAATTTACTATATTTGCTAAATGCTCCACTATGGATATTGTATTACTTTTGCAATCTGAAAAAAAAAATGTAAAAAGTACATTAAAATAAATCAAATTGTAGTGGTATAAGCATATTGCTTAAACATGGAGGTTAACCATCAGAAGTTAAAAGTGGTTAAAAGTGATTCCTTCTAAATAAAATAAATAAATAAATAAGTAACAAGAAAAAAAAAAGTGATTCCTTCTGGAAAATGCAATAAGAGGGAAGGTGAAGGCAAGAGACAATGCTTTCTATTCTAAAACCTTTAAGACAACCCAGTCTGTTATTCCTAAGATCAGACATTATTATGATAAGCTTTTTCAATTATTTAAAAAAAACCAAAAAACTAATGGGAAGACTAATGGAAAAAAAAAAACATAAAAAGCAACTTCACTTTATTTCGTCTAAGAATGTCAGTATGGCCTTTGTGAAACTTCCTGGGTGTGATTACTAGTTTAGCTGTACACAGCATGTCATGTTTATTCACACTCCAGAATTCTACTTAAGTACATATAAAATGCAACGGGATTTACGGAAATAATCTCTTACCTACACTGAAGGCATATTTCAGTTAAAAAAGCATAGAGTACAAACAAAAGTGAGTTTATTTACAAAAATTACAATAATTACAGATAGTACAAATTGCGAAAATCCCCCCCGTTACTGTGACAGAAGCTACCAGCCTTCACTTTCAAATGAGGGTTTTGTTATTTCAAGATATGATACACATTCGGTGATCCACTGCCCTTATTTAAAATGCTTTTCTAAATAATCCAGGGGTGGTTAGCGGTATGTACGTGGGTCATTTCCCTCAACTTTTATTTCCAGAACCACTATTATGTACAAGTTCAACATAACTAAAATATAACAGGGTAGAGTGGCATTGAGTAATTTTTTTTTTCCAACAGAAAATTTTGATTATTCTTCAAATATTCACTTAGTGGTTTAGAACTGAAACCATGATTTTTGGCTTTAAAAAGAAAGTCCAATGATTTTTGATGGGTTGCACAACTCCCCGATAGCCAGTATTACCTGGCTATTTTTTACAGGCTTGCAATTGTTTAAGAAACAGAATTCCATAGTTCTATTCTGTTTGTTTTTTAAAGAGGGAGAGAGGTAGGGAGAGGGGCAGAGGGAGGGAGAGAATCTTAAGCAGACTCCACACCCAGAATGGAGCCTGATGCGGGGCTTGATCTCACAACCCTGAAATTGTGACCTGAGGCAAAATCAAGAGTCCAACGCTCAACCGAGCCACCCAGTGCCCCCCATAGTATTCAATTCTGTATGAATTTTGTCTTTTATGTTTTTAATCAGAGTCACTACTGCTGCTAGAGGAGTCTGTTGACATAACTTCTACATCATCTTCATTTTCTTTATTATGCCCCGGAGGTTCCAACAAAAAGTCATTACTGTGATTTGGTGGTAACATATTCATTGACATGTCATTTGACTGCCATGGATATTGTGGAGCAAGGACATCTGGAGAAAAGAAAGAAGCATATGTAACAATACTTCTACCAGTAATCAATTTACTTCTTAATTACTCTTCCCTTCACACACAGAATCTGAAGTAAATATTTTTTAAGGCCAGGAATCAAAATGTACATTAACTATATTAACAAAGATCAAAGTTATCAAGGAAAAGCATGATGTTTTAATAACCAGAACCTATGCTTTATTTTTTAAAAATCATGCTTCCATCTAAGTAACTTTATACAGTCAGTTGACCTAATTTTTCTTTGCAAGACATTCACAATGACAAATCAAATGTTTCTTATATATATCTATGTAAACTATATGCAGATATTAGGTCATATATATTATTCTCTCTATATATTTTAAATAGCTAACATGTACTATACTAAGTATTACAAGCTTAAACTGCCTCTTAAACTTTAAATCCACTCCTCCCTGGACCCTGAAAACATTCTCCTTTGCCAGCAGCCACAATGTTAATCTCTGTCAGTAGAGGGCACTGGAGGGACTCTGCAAGGGGAACAGGACTAAGCGATCTGATGTTTCCCTTCTCACTCCTGTGGTGCCTGGCTGGCATGCGGACATCAAGTGGTGGGCTCACCCCCTGCCAAGTTTCAGTGGCATCTAAGTCTCACCATTACCCTACAGGTGGCTTCCCAGCAAGGAACCCTAGTGGATAATTTCCTGCTTGCCGGCTCCAGCCTGTGAATACCTCATCTAACTACTCTGCCAGCCCATGGGCCACAGCTACACCTTCTCGAGGCTGCCGCGATATGAACAGCAGCCTGAGGATGGGGGTGGGAGAAGCCTCTTCTCAGTGGGTCACTTCCTTGGGTATCCTGCCTGGTCCTAAATGTAGTAGCTCCCCACATCTGTTATTACCATATTTTTAAAAAACAGTTCTCTTTACCCTTTAGTAGTTAATATCTTGTTACTAATTAATAATTCTTTACATTTTTCTTGTTCATATTGCTGATGTGGTTTCTGCCTCCTGACTGGACTGTGACTGGTATATAATGTTGAATAATCAAAATGAGAAAAATGCAAAGATATCAAGGGAAACTGAGGCACACTGAATTCTCAGTTTGTACTTTAGATGATTAAAAATGATGTTTACAAAGCATTCTTAACAACACAGGAACATCCTTACAATAAAATGTGAAGCAGAAAAGCATTATATAGAGCATGTTTTTAACACTGTAAAAATAAGACAAAAAATGAAATAGGTGAAATATTAAAAGTGACTGCTCAAAAAAAAACAGTTTTTTTTATAACCTTCTAAATACTTTTTAAATGTTCTACCAAATCAAAACAAGTCACCTACAAAAGATGAAAGATGGGGAACATAAAATAAGAATAACACAAAACTATATGCAAAACTTGAGGAAGGCTGAAATTCAGAATGAACCAAGTCTCACAAAAGTGCTATTTTATTTAGTTATTGAAAAGCCCATAAAAAGCTGTTATTCATTTTGTTAATTTGGGAGTTTTTCAGGAGTGAGTTCACTTCGTATTCTTTAAAATGAACATATATCTTTCTTATTCTGTTTGTACAGTATATTTCACAATTTTATTTAAAAAGCTGTTTAAATTTTAATAATAAAAGAGAGGCCTAATGCCTGAGGGGGAAAAACCTATTAACAAATGAGAGAAAAGTCAATTTATTCTAATTTCACAAACTCCAGCTAGAACAGTTCTTAAACTAGAGAGCAGGATAACTGGCAGAAAACCTAGCTATTGAAGCGAGCTGGGTCCAGAACCTCAAACTTGTTCAACAGCCAGATATTCCATCATCATGTCTGAAAAACCTTGTATGTCTGAAAGGCCGTTCTGATTAACGTTACCTGGCAATCTGCCTGCTGCAAGTGCATCCCCTGGTAAATGACCGTTTACACCATTAGTGGAAGGATTGTTCATTTGACCCAATAATCCACTTCTCATCTCTAAATCAGTTGGGTATGGTCTCCGTGGGTCCCCTAAAAAAAGACTGCTTTTAATTCAATCACATGCAAATTAAGCATTAATACCTTCTCTGGAAGTATTGATTTTCCTTGAAAAACTCAAGACACCCATTTTCAATTTTGGAATAGGAATATCAATTGTTATTAAGAGCATAATATATTAAATTTAAAAATACATGCATTTCTTCTTTGAATCTGTACAGAAATATACTATCCTCTATACTAAAAAAAAAAAAAAAGGAGAAAAGTCTGTCATTTTAGCAATTCCAGATGACAAATTAAGAAAATTATAATGATCTTGATTCTTCTAACTTATTTGCATTTCCTAGTAAGAAAAACTAATGATACATATTCTGAGAGAATAAACAGATAATGACGTTTTTTTTTTTCACAAGACAGAAAGGACTGGAATGCTTATTTGAAGGACTGTCTAAATTAAAACTTTTCCTAACAAACCTCTTTGATCTTGTCATTTAAAGATTAATTCCTAGAACTTTCCAGTGGAGGAATATCAGGAGCCAATGTTCGTTTCTTTTTTTTTTTTTTTATAAAGATTTTATTTTTATTTATTCGACAGAGATAGAGACAGCCAGCGAGAGAGGGAAAACAAGCAGGGGGAGTGGGAAAGGAAGAAGCAGGCTCAATAGCGGAGGAGCCTGATGTGGGGCTCGATCCCATAACGCGGATCACGCCCTGAGCCGAAGGCAGACTCTTAACTGCTGTGCCACCCAGGCGCCCCACCAATGTTCATGTCTAATCATGAAAGCATACCACTTAATTTTAGAATGATGAAAACTTGGCAGATTTGGACCAACTTTTTGGTAATATTTCTTACTCCAGATCATTACCCTCAAAACTGTAAGTTAATCTTAGTATTTTCAGTATGGTAAAATATCACCATCATGAATTACTGATGTTGAGATACTATCTCCCGCTCCTCCCAGAACACTGCTGCTCAATCTTAGGTCCCTGTCTTATAAATGTTTTACGTACTGTCAATATATATTGCAGTTTGTTACTTTTTCGGTGTTTCTAATTACTCCAGCTCTATCCAGTCCCATGTGTTTGCTGTTGGGTGCTCAGTGCTTCACCTTTATCCCGGAAAGTTGGGACTGTCTTAATTCCAAGGCCAGACCCCTGGACAAAATCCCAATGGTTCTAAAAACTGGGCTTCTGGCCAGCCTGAGTGTTACAGGCATATAAATCTACAGCTTTAGAATCATCACATATCATCTTATACTTTCAAACATTATTTATGATTTTTCTTTTAAAAAGGACAGAAACAGAGGTGCCTGGGTGACTCAGTTGGTTAAGCGGCTGCCTTTGGCTCAGGTCATGATCTCAAGGTCCTGGGATTGAGCCTCACATGGGGACTCCCTGATCAGCAGGGAGCCTGCTTCTTCCTCTCCTCCCTGCTCATGCTCTCTCTCTCAAATAAACAAATAATATCTTAAAAAGAAAAAAAAAAAGGACAGAAACATAGTCCCTGGAGCAAAAGTTTTATAAAAAACCAAACTGATCAAACCCATGGTCCACATTATTACTTATAAGATATTAAAGGTATGAAAATATATAGCAGATGTTTCTAAGGATAAATACATTCTATATTTAAATCATTTCTCCTACTTTTGAGTACAATCACCTAAGAATTTTCAAAACCATATATGTCTAATAAGAGAAGTATTTTTACCTGGAACCCAGGTCAGTGGGGCACACACAGCATTACTTGCACTAATCCTATGTGCATACTTAATTATTTCTTCAGAAGAGATGGCACCTGAGAGAGTCAAGAGGAGAGAGTAACATGTTAGTCTAGTAATTTACAAGTGTATAAACGCATGCCTCATAGTCACATCTTTATTTTAAATTATCTGAAAACAGGGTAATCTGAGTTGCCTACCTTCCCTAATAATACCTTGTAATATGTATATTGTTAAGCTTAAATCATATAGATTTCCCAAGTAAAGAGCAAGACATCTAGAAAAAACAGCTAACAAAGTATCAAATTTGGGACATTAGCATGACAAAATTCACTAATCTCAATTATTAACTACCATTAACTACTCTTATTTGTTCTCAAAGCAACAATGAATGCAAATAAAACAGAGGAAAGACTGTTTTGTCTTCCAGTGACATCTAAGCTATTAAATGAGGGCAGCAGTTCACACTATACCACTCAATTGTTGACTTGATGTGACCCTATAAGTAGACCTAAGCAAAAACATGTCCATAATATATTCATTAGATTAAAAAAGTAAGCTGCTAAATAATATGTATAGCATGACCTGGTTTTTGTTTTAGAATATATGTACATATATGTATTTGTATTGTTATTATATTTGTATTAAACATCTAAAAAAGATGGACATACACCAAACATTAACAGTAGTTACCTGAAACAGGAAATGAAGAGGAAAGTTAGACAACTGTGAGGTAATTAAAGGTAAATCATCTACAAACCATTAAAATTAAGTAACCAAAGTTTTCACTCTTTTAGTACCCTAAACTAAAAAATCCAAAATGGAAGTCTTTTAAAGAGAGAAGTGGGACAGGAAAAGAAGGCATGCTGGTTATCTGCACCATTAAATGTGCACACATCCTCCCAAAGCCGCATCTAGTTCTGACTTCAGGACACTCTAGTCCCAACCCAGTTGCCCACTGCACATTCTCCTTCACTCTCTGTCCTGTCTTTTAAGACTGAACTCACATCCCACTTGCTTCCTTCTCCCAACAACTTTATAAACTCATTGTCTTTACTACACATTCGGATACATAGCCATGACTTTCCTTATACTACCGTTGCTTCTTAGAACCTGAAAAAGGTGTGATACCTCCCCAATAATACACAACACAGTGCTAGCACCTAGCAGGCACTTTACGATAAAAATTTATTGTAATCATTTCAATAGCAGCAAATAATTACCAATAACACCGTCATCTGTTTCTTGAAACCAAAACTTGGATTTTTCAGACAGTCATTGAGTACTCCCACAGTACTAACCTTTTCTTGCTTTTTCTATTGATTTGAGTTTTTCTTTTGCTTGGTAAACAGCTGTTGCCTAAGTCGAATATTAAAAAAAGAAATATGCTTTATTCGTAACTATATCAAGCAAAATTTTCGGCTTAATTCACAAAATCATTAATCCCAGAGGAACAATATGCAAAAGTTGGAAATCCCCATAATTTGTAATGTTCTGAAACACAATTTGGGAATCATTTATATCAGCTGGTTAATGAAAGAAATAACATATATACATGAATCAGTCTTCATTCACAAATTGTTAGAAACAAAGCGTAAATTGGATTGTTTACTTTTTTCTTTATGCCTTCTATCAGACATGCATAAGAGATCCAGGCCACATACCACTCCCAAAGCATCCTATTCTTACATTCAGTTCAGAGATAAAATACCAAAATATTTTTTTTCTACTTTATAAGACACATTCTTGTTATTGATAGCCTTACTCATTTATACGTTACCATTACCTCCATGCTTAATGACTGCTATAACGAAAACACCCACAATCCCCCCCCAGAACCCCTGGAAAGGTACACTAGAGGGTAAAATGAAGTTAAGCTAGTATACGCATCTTCAACTATAACATAGTGGTTAAGAGTATGGAGTCAGAGAGAACTACGTTTAAGTTTCATCTCTCTACTCTTCACTCTTTCCTGGGCAAGGTAGTTATTAATTTAAAAATCTCGGTTTCCTCATCTGTAAAATGGAACAATGGTACGAATCTAGCATAATTTAAGAAGACTGAGATAATACATGTAAGCTGCAAACAAGCATAAGACCTGATGCACAAATGCTCAATAAATGTTAGCTGCTACTACCTAAATCATAAAATTCAATCTTTTTATGGTCCTTGTGCTCACTGTCTTTAATTCAATAATTACTTTTTTGGAAATCAAATCTAAAGAATATAATCTGAAATGCAGAAGAAAAAAAAAGACTATTCTGCAATGATATTCATCAACGCATTATTTATAACAGAAAGTTAGAAAGCGAAACAAAGAGGATATAATACATGAAAAATGCTTAAGTTTTAATAGTAACAGAAAGCCAGTAGTATCCTACTAATTACAAGATTAAAAAATGAAAACCTCTGGGGGGAAAAAAAAACACTGTGTTGTACACCTGAAACTAATGTAACATTGCGTGTCAACCAAACTTCAATTATAAGCCTACTGGAAAATTTAAAAAAAAAAAATGAGACTGAAATGAAATGCACAAAACTATGAATAATGGCAATCTGAAGAGAGACTAACACAACCTTTTCCTCTTCTATTTTTCTGTATTTTCGGAATATCTTTTGATAAGTATTACTTTGCTAATGGAAAATAGATTTCATTACATTTTTTTTTAAAAAAGCGTTTACTTGGGGTCATTTCTTCAGCAGAAGTGGTTAATTTACCCTGAACCACTCAGGTTTCTATCTATTGGAGCCCATTTTGACACATTTTGAAGATTCATCAGGGATAAAGATTCTAGCAATTTCTGGTCCATATGAGAATCAAACTCAGCTGTTTCTGTAATACCACCATGTAACAACTACATTAGTTAGTATTTAGTGAAATAACTGGGCAAATAATAGCAAAGAAATTGCTTTTCTGAAACAGTAACCAAGAACAAGGAAAAAACAAAAAAACCCCAAAAAACTATAGAGTCCTTGACATATGCCCAAATCCCACCTAGTTTAGAATGGAAGACTAAATAAGTTTATGTAAATTTTAATTGATTTATAAAATTGATACATATTTCTACTGATTTCAAAATATTTTAAAAGCTGAAGTAGATTTAGACTACTAATAACTGAAAACTTCTAACAGGACAGAATAAAAGTATAACTTCCCAGTTCTACTAATTCAATTCTATAAAATCTTTAAATAATGAAAATATGGTTCAAAAATAATGCAGACTATCTGAAAACATTAAGTAAAATAGTGAATGACAATGACCTTTCACTGAACCAAACTGACAAGCTGTCACTTTTAGACTTGGAAAGTCAAGTTTTCTGCCACTTCAAAATATTTTAGGTTAGATTTCTTTTTCAGAAATAGATTAATATCTTTTTTTACCTTATTTTCTAACAACTTACCAGTATTTGTTCTGCTTCCTTTAGCTGTTTTTGTAGTTGCTGAATATCACTGTCTCTCTTCTCCACTTCCTTTTCTAAAACTTGCATTTCATGATGGATTTTTCCCTGATTGAGTGCCAATTTCATCAGTTCTTGAAATTCCCCATCTCTGTGAATTAACAACTCCAGGACCTGTCAGGTAACAGTTGATTAAAGCAGAGAGCAGAATAATGAAAAGTGACATTCCAATGAAGCAAAGAATCCACATGTGAATTGGCTAGGCTATAAAATTTTAACACCTTCAAAGTATTATTCTAATCAACGTTAAGAATAAAAATAACCTACCTATGATTATTTTGGAAAACAGACTAGTATCAAGACTTTCTACTTTTTCTAGTTATATGCTGTTCTTTCATACAAGTCTTCAGAACTACCAATATGACAAAATGAGGTTTATTCATTTCCCAGGTAGGATAAAATTTTAAAGTTTATCCTTAAAAATACAATGCAATGGAGGTTCTCCCCAAATCTGGTATTTGAGATGATTTTAGTTGACATTAAGAACTATAAAAAATTTCTACAAAATAAACAGTCTGATTAAAAAATGGGCAAAGAAACTGAACGACATTTTTCCAAAGACATAAAAATGACCAAAGGTACATGAAAAGGTGCTCAACATCACTAATCATCAGGGAAATGCAAATTAAAACCACAACTGGATATCACCTCACACCAGTTACAATGGCTATATTCAATAAAACAAGAGATAAGAGTTGGTGTTGGCAAAGATATGGAGAAAAGGGAACCCTCGTGCACTGATGGTGGGAACGTTAACTGGTGCAACCACTACAGAAAACAGTATAGAAATTACTTAAAAAGTTAAAAAATAGAACTAGCATATGATCCAGCAATTCCACTTCTGGGCACTTATCTGAAAAAAAATGAAATTATTATCTCAAAAAGATATGGGCACCCACATGTTCACTGCAGCATTACTTACAACAGCCAGGATATGAAAGCAAACTAACCATCCATCAATATATGAATGGATAAAGAAAATGTGGTATGTATTTTTTTCAGTTTTTATTTAAATTCCAGTTAGTAGTAATACAGTGTAATATTAGTTTCAGATGTACAATATAGTGATTCCACACTTGCAGATATTACCCAGTGCTCATCACAAGTGCATTCCTTAATCCCCATCACCTATTTCACCTATACTTCTACTCGCCTCCCATCTGGTAACCATCACTTTGTTCTCTATAGCTGAGAGTCTGTTTCTTGGTTTCCCTCTCCTTTCCACCCCCATGATCATTTGTTTCTTAAATTCCACATATGAGGGACACCCGGGTGGCTCAGTCAATTAAGCCTTTGCCTTCAGCTCAGGTAATGATCCCAGAGTCCTGGGATTGAGTCCTGCATTGGGGTCCCGGCTCAGCGGGGAGCCTGCTTCTCCCTCTGCCTGCCACTCCCCCTGCTTGTGCACTCTCTGACAAATAAAATCTTAAAAAAATTCTACATATGAGTGAAATCAAATGGCATTTGTCTTTCTCTGACTGCCTTATTTCACTAGCATAACACTTTCTAGCTCCATCCACGTTGCAGCAAATGGCAAGATTTCATTCTTTATATGGCTAAGTAATATTCCATTGTGTGTGTGTGTATACACCACCTCTTTATCCATTCATCAGTTGATGAACATTTGGGCTTTTTCCATAATTTGGCTATTGCTGATAATGCTGCTATAAATATCGGGTACCTGTAACTCTTCAAATTAGTAGAAAATGTGGAATGTATATATACACACATACAGAAATATTATTCAGCCATAAAAAAGAAGGAAATCTTGCTATTTTTGACAAGATGGATGGACCCTGAGGCCATTATATTAAGTGAAATAAGTCTGACAGAGAAAGACAAATACTGCAGGATTTCACCTGCATGTGGAATCTAAAAGAGCCAAATTCACAGAAAAAGAAATCAGACTGGTGGATTGCAGGGTGGGGGTGGGCAAAATGGGTAAAGATGATCAAAAGGTACAAACTTCCAGTTATAAGATAAATAAGTTCTGAGGATGTAATGTACAGAAATGGTGACTACAGTTAATGATACTACACTGTATACTTGAAAGCTGCTAAGGTGGTATATATTAGCAACTTTGAAAAAGTTCTTAAAAATGTACAGAGAAATGGAACCATGAGAAATTTTTCCAAAGACACCCAAATCACCAACAGGTACATGAAAAGGTGCCATGGTTTCCCTGTCATCTTCTTAAAAGTTCTTATGACAAGAAAAAAAATTGTAACTATGTTAACTAATCTTACTGCGGTAATCACTTCACAATACATACATACAACAAATCATTATCTTGTAGGTCTTAAACTAATGCAATGTTATATTTCTACTATATCTCAATTAAACTGTAAAAAAAATTAAAACAAAAAAGCCCAAACCGCCAAACAGGATGCAAAGACATTATGACAAAATGCGTAATTTTTTTAAAGTTACAAAATCATACACAATCAACTATGATAGCAAGTAAATGATCAAAGTATTAAACTATAATGTAAGGAAACGATGACATAATTATAGTAAATTCTTCATTATGGTTGTCTCAGAGTTGAACTAATGTCAGAAATACTTTTATGATAAATGTATGATGCATAAAAAAAACTTTTACAGTTGCACATTTGTGCTATTATGTTCAAGAAAATATATAATTCACATTAAACCTGTGATGTCATGCATAGTATTGCTTTATGACGAAGATGGTTTAAAAAAGAGCAATTTCCAAAAACAGTAAATTTTCAAATGGGCACATCCCACTAATATTTAAGTGTCAATGAAAATTATACAGGAATTCACTGTATTAAGTATAAGGTTTAATTCTGTCCTGGGGTGGTGATGATAACTATCCATTACTAAACACTTCCTATGAGTACTTAAAATGCACTATCATAAATCCTCACAACAACCTTATGTGACAAGGTACTGTTATTTTTTAAGGACAGAACTGCTAATCCTTACAAAGTATAAGAAAAGCTAGTGCTGAATGGGCAGGTCTTAGTTATGACCTATTGACTTATCTGCAGGCCTGGCAAGTATATAATAAGTGCCTAGGAACTAAAGTCAAAACTTATATTTCATTTTGTAATAAACTCTTATTTCACAGGTATTTATCAATAAAGTATCTGAGACTAGCATTCTTCTATTAACATAATTCTCTATAAGCTTTTTCCT